>NW_015252266.1:0-500 GCF_001447785.1 Gekko japonicus
CTCAGCTTAGAGGGAACACTGATCTGGAACTGAAAGCCATTAGGTTAGATCCAGCCAGTTTTTTCCACTAAAGTCTGTTTCACAGTTTTTAACCATGCAGGGCTCACAATCCCCAACATACTCTGTTTGGGGGCCAAAGGAGGGCTCCCCCTCCTCTCTCTTTCACCAGTGGAAAAGCTGGTTAGATACATTCCATTCGGTTATATCTGGTTGCATTGGATTATATCTGATACACTGCCAAAGGCAGATTTTTCTCACCCTCACCTTTCCACAGTAATACCCTGCAAGTGGCAAGAAGTCAAGAATCTGTGTGGAGAAAAATCCATGAATCCTGGGCAGCTGCTGTAAGAAAGGGCAAGTGAACAAAATTCCCTGCTCTACCAGTGATGCTCAAAAGAATCTGCAAAGAAGGATGGTTTTGACTGCCCCCCCCTACAGCCACCACAGAAAAATCTGTTTCCAACCCAGAAGGGTAGACTGCGTCAAAGTCTAAAAATGAT
>NW_015252267.1:0-500 GCF_001447785.1 Gekko japonicus
CTAAGCAGGGTCAGTCCTTGGAAGGGAGAGACCATCAAGGAAGGCTCTGGAGAGGAAGACAACGAAGCTCTAGTTCTCACTTGCCTGGAAAGCTCCTTGCTGCGATCACCATAAATCAGTTGCAGCTTGACAGCCCTCACACATACATAATTTGGTTTACAATCCTTTGGTATAGAAAATTCAGCTTTTTATGATGTATATTTAGGATGATCGCTTCTTTTTTTAAAACGTGACTTTTCCCCCCTCCTCTCAGCTCCTTGGCAAGCAAATCTTCACAGGTTTAATCCCCAACAGTTGAAACAGATGCAGCCAGAGAGGGTTTTTAAATAAAACCTCTATAATATAATATAAGCAAACCCAAACAAAAGTGTCATCCGTAGCCACGATCTTTGGGTTCTGCAGGTTTCCAGAAAATTCTGACTTTTTAAATATTCAGTTGGCTACATCCTCAGCCCTACTCTGTATATTCTATTTTTTTAAGGAGAGAGAGAGAGAGAGAG
>NW_015252268.1:0-500 GCF_001447785.1 Gekko japonicus
CCTCCTGAAACAATACTAGAGGAAACATCAAAAGAGTGATCATCCCTTTTTGAACACTACAGCCAAAGTTAGATGTATGTATGTATGTGTGTGTGTATATATATACACACACACTCACCATTGTCTGCCATTGTCCCCAAAGGGGAAATTGTTCTCTTCTTTATTTTATAGTCATGACAACCCTGTGGAGCAGGTCTGGATGAGAGGGTGTGACCAGGTCTGTGTGCAAAAGAATTACAGCAGAAAGGAAATTCCTTGTTCTCCCTTACTTGTTCCTTTCTACAATTGGTGCTGCTTCTCTTTCCTTCTGATTACTGTTGTTGTCCCTTTCGTTAGTAGCCTTGTCCACACCTGCCGTTGCCCTTCCCACTCATCATTGCCACTACTGCATCCTCCTCCTTGTCACCCAGGCACAAGATGGGCATTTCACCATGCATTGTGGTGGCTATAAGAGCACAAAATGATGACTACAATCAGAATTGGTTTAATTTTTGTCATCC
>NW_015252269.1:0-500 GCF_001447785.1 Gekko japonicus
AGCTTAGAGGGAACATTGGCCAGTACCCACCTGGAGGTTGGCAACTGTACGTAGAGAGGACCTCTTTGACTCTCCCAAGCTGCTGCCTCAGAAATCACCGCTGGCTTGATTCCTCCCTGCCCACTGGTCTCCTTCTGTGACTTTGGGTGTCTTCCCAGCTACGAATGCAAGTTTCCCCTTTTAAATTGCTGCCTCCGTTCTTCCCGCAAGATTTCAGATTGTGCAGAATCTAGATCTTGCTGCTGGAATAAAGTATGCAGAAGAATGCAAATTTTACCTGAATGGCATAATTTAATTCTGGTGCACGACCCTAAGAGCCAAGGACACCCAGCACAGAAAACGGGACATTTGCCGAGAAAGGCCGCTGCCCGAAGTCAGGCACGGCTGTGTTTTCTTAAAACCACTTGACATCTGATTGAAGTTTATCTACCGCAGACCCAGCCGCTTGGGAGGCTGCCAGTCCGCCGGAGCTCAGCACGCCTGTTTGGCAGCTGCCGAGA
>NW_015252270.1:0-500 GCF_001447785.1 Gekko japonicus
GAAAGTGCATTGGAATGAAAAAACAGTATTTTCCCTAGAGCACATGTATATAATAGGCATAACTGGAATCTGATCGTAGTCTGATCGTGGTTCTCCTACACTTTGTCCTGGTAGGCAGATGTTCTTCAGTCAATATCTATTCCAGTCTGGTCAGTGGCCTTCAAAAGTAACAGCACCTCCACTGGAAATTTGCCTTGTCCACATGGAGTTGCTGTTACACTTGACAGCACTGTTTGAACAGCATCTGTTTCCTGTCCACCATCTTGTACATGAGCGGTCCCGTTGCAGCTAGTTAGAAATAAGAAAGTTATTTTCTCTCAGGGTACTGTCAGTAAGCAAGGCTGTGGGTGAAGAGGTGGTACTCTTGTTTGGAGTGACTTGTTTCATAAACCATAAAATGTTTAATGTCTTTATAACACCCCTTTTTAACCTGAAAAGTAGACATTAATATCTAGTCTCTTTCCATCCACCCACCCTATTTTTATGTCCAGTGCTATATG
>NW_015252271.1:0-500 GCF_001447785.1 Gekko japonicus
GCCAAACCAAGTGCCACACAGACAAGGGAAACCTGGCGGGAACTGCCAGCATTTCCATGCAGTAGGAAGTGAAGCCTGAAGCAGAATGAGGTGGGGAATGGAATCATTAATGCTTATCTCTGAAAGAGGTGGTCATTAGACCATTGCTCAAGAAGGCATCATTAGATAAGCAGGTCCTGGCTAATTATAGAACTGTTTTAAACCATCCCTTTGTGGAGAAAGGTTATTGTATCAATAGTGGCAGAGCAACTGAGGAATACTTGGATGAGACATCTGCCCTCAATCCTTTTTCAGTGTGGCTTCAGGCATGGATTCAGACAGAGATAGCTTCAGTGGTGTTGGTGGATGATCTCCATCTTCAGATGGATAAAGGGGCTATATCATTTGTTATAAGATCTGTTGGCAGCCTCTGATACAGTAGACTATGCCATACTGGCTGAGACACCCTGGACATGAGGTGGATCTGGACAGACCCATGTTGAGGTGGCTTTAGTCCTTTT
>NW_015252272.1:0-500 GCF_001447785.1 Gekko japonicus
GACTTGCATCAGGTAAACAGCTCACTATACCAAAGAGTATGGCTGGTCACAGGTCTGCACTGATTTTCCTCTGGAAGCTGATCATCCAGATTTTTGAAAGCAGCCTAAGATTGTGCATGACATACCAAAGAAGTGTGTGCAGTATCAAATATGAATATCAAGTATTAATAGTTGTGTGCACAGAAGATGGGCACACAAAGGTTTTTCCAGGAGTAATATTTACTCCCAACTTTGATTGAGAAGTGGTTTGCGCTGGCATAGGTAGTTGGGCACCGTCGATGCTGGGTCGTTTCTTACAGCACAGGGTTGCGGGATCAATTTGCTCTTTTTTCTTGGTCCAGTGAACAGTGACTGGAAAACTTTTGACTGACCCATGGCACATTTTATGAGATTGTGGATTTCATCACCCCTCGCCTCCAGTGCAACACTACCCAACTGAGGAAACCAACCCTGGTGGACAACCATGTAGCAATACCAATGTGCTTTCTTTCCAACAAGGA
>NW_015252273.1:0-500 GCF_001447785.1 Gekko japonicus
TGTAAGCTCTTGTGCGGGTTTTTACAGTGGTTTTGATATTTCCTACAAGCCTAACTAAGAAAAAATAAGGATGAATACTAGGAGTGGTATTTGAAAGAAAGCTAAAGACCTTGACATGCATCGATGCCTGCTCCTTTCCCCTTTCAGAACACTCCTGCAGCAGTTACAGAGGCTCCAGGCCGTGGTGGCTGGCAAAGTGTCTCGCTCATGCAAAGCTGCGAGTACCCAAACGGGAACGTGTCTCATGGTGAGTCTACGGGCGACGTTCTCCTCAAGGCCTCCCCTGACCATTCCATGGCCTAACACCTTAACTAAAGCCATGGGAGTGTGCGGAGGTTGCTGTTATGGCAATCACTGAAAAATTATATCTTGGTTCTGCTGATTCATACAGTGTTTCTTCCAGTCCGATTTGGTCACGTGCATGCTGAGAGATGAGCATGTGGATAGAGTTTGGCTGGAATGATGGTGTGAGCCAGCCTTTGTGTGAATGTGTGAATGAT
>NW_015252274.1:0-500 GCF_001447785.1 Gekko japonicus
GGGGGGCAGTGTTTCCACTCGGCTCTTTGGATCCATCGGCTCAATCCTTCACATGGGAACGTCCTGGCGTGGGGGCATCCGAAGGCTGAGAGGCGCCAAAGGGGAGCAGAGGTAAAAACGGGTGCCGGGGAGGGGACCGGGGAAGAAGAGAACAGAAATAGCTTATTCCAAGAGGGAAGCTCCATATTCACGTGTGCAGGCGGACCAAAGGTGCTGGAAACCCGAAAAAAGCCGGGGGGGGAGCAATAAAAAAAAAAGAAAAGTAACGCAAGCCCGGAAGCTTCCAATCCCAGGCTCCGGAAGCCCCGGACATCACTCTAAGCGGGCCGCCAGGATGCAAAAGGGCCGCCAGCGCCACCGTCCTCCTTCCTCGCACCCGGATAGTGGCACCACCACAGTTCAATCCATATCAGATGCTCCTCTTTTTTTTTTTCCTGAGCCAAGACACAGAGGTGAGCCCCCCCCCCTTGGGTGGGGGAGTGGCTGGGGGGGGAGGTCGG
>NW_015252275.1:0-500 GCF_001447785.1 Gekko japonicus
TATTTATTTAAGAGATTGCTATACCACCTCATCCTGCTGATTTTTTAAATAACTGTGAACCTTTTAATAATGGTGGAGGAAGCACAGAGGGAACAGAAGCTGTGCAAAAGCAGTCTAATCATGCAGACACACACATCTGAACATCTCAGTGAATGATCAGCTCCTGAGTGTAACAAATGAGCAGCATAGAGTGAATGAATTAGTGATCAAGTGTTTGTGGGTGAGCCCTTTCTCGGTTTGAAAAATGTCCAAGAACTTCTGCAAAATATGGTAGGTGTAATGTGAACCACCTTGAATACCCCAACAGGCCTTGTGTGATGCCTGAGCCTCATGTTTGACAGTTCTGGGTTAAAGAATCTGATAGCAGAAAAAAACTAAAACCTCTGCCTGTATAGAAAAAATACTGGACTAAACTGGCAATTGGTGTGACTTAGTGTAATGCTGCAACTTATGTTGCTTGTTTTTGTACTATCAATGCAAAATTAATACTTTCTCTCAGC
>NW_015252276.1:0-500 GCF_001447785.1 Gekko japonicus
TTTAAAATCCATTCCATATGTGGAATACTGGAGACGAGAAGAACGTCAATATATTGCTTATAGAATTCCAGTATAAACCTTGCTTTACCAGTATTCTAATAGAATTTGCCGGAGAAAAATATATGTAGCTATCAACTGAAAAATTCCAAACTATGAAAAACAGCTAAAACAAAGAAAGAATGCATTTGGCTTCACAGACTTGCACAACTAGGTAGACTGGTCATGGCACAAGACTTGTAGTCATACCAACCAAGAACCACACTAATGATAAATTTAAAAATATAGCCTGACCTATCAGGGTAAACTCACATATAAATGTTCTCCAGTTACATGAAGCAATTAGTTGTATGCATCGTACAAACAGAAAAATGCTTTTCAAGGAAGAATGTTCATACATTTAGGTCTACCAGGGGAAGACAGCGAAGTTGCAATTAGCAATGGAGGGCTCATAGGTTGAAATGAGATGTCATAAATTTGCCTCCACAACTTGGGGACTTCAA
>NW_015252277.1:0-500 GCF_001447785.1 Gekko japonicus
TTTTGGAAAATGCAGGAAGGGAATTATCAACCTCAACAGCGGCCCTCTCCATCGACACCCTGAACTTCCAAAGGTTCTATTTATTAGTCTTCTGATCAATAGTTCCCAACCGGACCAGCCCATGAAGTCTCATTGCTCTTTAGATGTAATAATATGTAATCCATAAAAGCTTGTGAGTTTTTCTGCAACTGTAGATCTTGTACGCATTTAATTATTGTTGCTGAATTCACCGAGACCTCTTTCCTCCCAGCAGAGAGAGGCTGCATGTCGGGGTGAGGCCTGGTGTAAATCTCGCAAAGGGAAGATGATTCACTTGTTTTTATTCAGAAGGTCAAAAAGCTGGAAATTAAATCCCCATAAAGTGGATTTATTAGCTTGCTATGATCAATCTCCATTGGAGATTATCTTGCATAAATAATATGTGCATATGTAACAGAATAGCGGCAGTGGCAGTCTTTGGAGTCGCGCCCTCCCCCCCCCCCCCAAATCAAAAAAAATAA
>NW_015252278.1:0-500 GCF_001447785.1 Gekko japonicus
ACAAAATTAAAGGTAATAGGCATAACAGTAAAAACAAAGCATTTAAAAAGCAATCTAACAGCAGTAGTCATTTAACACAATGGTCTACGTATCAAACAACCAAAATGCTGTTTGAAAGAGCTGTGTTTGCAAACTTCTATCAGACTAGAAGCTAGGTGGATTGCTTTTGGAAATATTAATCTGCCATGGAGAAAGGGAGATTGAACAGTTGACCAGGCCAATCATGGAGAATGAGGAGAAATAGAGGGGGAGGGCTGTGCGAAAAGGGGGAGGCAGAGGAGGCTACCCCTCAGTCATGACACTCTCCCCTTGGGACTGTTCCTGAGGGCTTTGTAGGAAAAAACCCCATGGAACAGTTTCTACTTAGAAAGAATTAAATGTTTTTAAAAGGAAGTTCAACTCATTCAGAATGTGTAATATGAAGATTTTATATAAGAAATCAGCAGCATTAAATAATGATGACTCCTATGTATACTGTAGGGTTGCCAGCTCTGGGTTGG
>NW_015252279.1:0-500 GCF_001447785.1 Gekko japonicus
CTCCACAGCTTAGAGGGAGCGTTGCAGGTGACCTAAGAGAGGAGAGCGGGGGGCAACAGAGGCTCACTAGGAAACCCAGTGAGAGTGTCAGTGGGCTCCGCCAAAGCAGATTAGAGAAATAAAAAGGTACCAAGGAGTTATTCAGCAGAGATTTAAGCCTGCCGGGTGAGAACTTGTTCAACTCCCTACTTTAAAAGCAAGGTGGCTGGGTTACAGATGGAGGAAGAAGTATAATAGACTATTATTGACATCAATAAGTTCAATTTTCAGCACAAGCCCAGGGTGCCGGTGGACGGAGAGCACACCCGTTTGTGAGAGGATGTTTCCTGCCAAGGCCGTAAAGTTGTGGTGCTGCCATTCTCTACTAATGTCTGTGAAGGAGATGGTGCCCAGCTATCAGTATAACATTTGTGATGTTTAAGAACCTCTCGATGTAAGTACCAAGAAAGCACAGTGGTTCCGTTGGGCGGTGTGGAGAAACAGGGGTGGGGAGAAAGAGA
>NW_015252280.1:0-500 GCF_001447785.1 Gekko japonicus
TTCAGTGGAGATTAAGCATGCATAATTGAGCGCTGGATTGTGACCAAAACTTGCAGTCATTAAAACATGAAACAGTTTGAGAGGGCCCCCCAAAAGAGCAGCCAGGGTATTGTTTAACATAACACAATATAAGCAACCAGGGAGGAAACATATATGCAAAAGTGTTTTTCCTTGGAATGAGTCTGGGAGTTGGCAATTTGTTTTGCTCAGTACATGACAAGTGACTGACTCGGGATTTCACAGAGTGCTATTCTTTCACCTTTTATAGCATATTTTAATAATAAATTCATTTCCCCGAGTATGGACAGAAGGCACATGATAACAGTAGGCTTACGGAAACGGAGCAGGATCTGGGTCCGCTTAGTGACAGAGAGATGCCCTGGCGACCTTCTGTATGCTACCTTGTTGAAGAAAATAATTATAATACTAAAGTGCCATCAAGCTGCAACCAATTTACGGCGGCCCCTCATGGGGGTTCCAAGGCAAGAGGCGAACAGAGG
>NW_015252281.1:0-500 GCF_001447785.1 Gekko japonicus
CTTGAGTTCCTAAGGCCTTTATTCGGACTGCTTCTATGGAAAATGCGACTGCATATTTTTGGACCGTCTGGCTGTCCGCATACTCATCAGGTAACTAGAAAGGGGTACTATGTGCTATGTATACTGTGTTGAGAAATCCTGGTTTTAAACCGAAGCTCAGCCTGAGGCATGCTCATCTCAGTCTAGCACAGTCAGACAGTTTGGGTGGCATGTCTTTCACTCTGTCTCTTTCTGTGCCTCAGTTCCTCATTTGTAAAATGGGAACAGTAACTATCATCCAGAAGAGAAGCATTACCTAATACTGTACGCAAATAATAGACTGGCATCCACGAACTTCTGTTTGGGATGATTAACCGGTTGATCAGCCCAAACACAAATCTGGGAACAGAAGGCATGATTCACTCCCCAAGGGAAGCACTTTGATGTCGCGCCGATTGCAACCGGAGAGCGCTCAACTCGGATTGTCCCCTTTTCAAAATGTGGGGGTGGTCTTTTTTTTT
>NW_015252282.1:0-500 GCF_001447785.1 Gekko japonicus
GTTATTTCACTTCTCTGTCCAGGAGGACAAGCACTTTTCCACTACCACTTTGTTGGAATCTTTTCCTGTCTAAAAGCCACTCCATATATCGCTGATTTGTGAACCCCTTTCAAAAAGTTTGAATCCAAACTTTGCAATTCAGTGATATGTAACTTTCAGTTAACTTCCATATTGTTTTGAGTACTCCAGTCATCCTGGAGAGAAAACTAAATCTTTAAGTGTGCGATAGGGGGAGATGACCAGCCACAAAGTTCCCTTTGTAATACTCAAAGATTACTTGGAATTATACAACTGACATTAAATAAAACAGGAACACAAAGTTTAATTGTTGCTGGAGACATTGCTCAATAACAGTGAAACTCCTAAGCAGTACTTCCAAGTCAACTGAAGTAGTTCAGAAGGGTGTTGCTTTGTTTTGGACTGCACTGCAAAAAACAGCTATTAAATAACTTGAATAATGACCCTTCCAGTCTCTCCTTTTGAACTTCCTAAAGGAAGAC
>NW_015252283.1:0-500 GCF_001447785.1 Gekko japonicus
TAAGCTTTCATATTCATGCACACTTCTTCGAATACATTGAAACAGACTTCTTCAAGGTGTGTGGGGGGTTAGTTGCCAGGAAAGGCTAGTTAGAGTCGAGATGCATAAGAAATTAAGTGATAAGTATAGCTGAGATTGGATTAAAGCAGATGTTAAGACCTAGGAAATAGTAGCGCTAGCATACAAATAGAAGGGATAACAAATGGATGTGAGAACTTGACTCAAAACAGCCCTTCCTGACAACTAACTCCTTATATGTCATGGTTGAAGAAGTCCATTTCAATGTAGCTGAAGAAGTGTTAGATAATGAACTTGATATTTGCTTTATGAACTATATTCATTGCTACACACAATGGACTGTGCACACACACACAGGCTCAGAGAACTGTACACTTTAAGTCCCCTGTTGTGATGCAACACATAGAAGGTGCCTGCACATGACTTACACGTGCAAATAAGGTTTCAGCTACACAGTGTAGTAGAGATGGGACTATATAGAT
>NW_015252284.1:0-500 GCF_001447785.1 Gekko japonicus
TGCACAGAAACTCGCTTAATTCACAGACCACTTCATGCCATGATCCAAAGTACAAGAGCTCTCCTGCCCGAAGATGTCTTAAAAATAAATTAGCTCCTCATTATTCTAAAGCAAGCACCACAGTACTTGGAAGAAGGAGAAACCGATAACCACAAAGATGACCCTGAGAGAGAGAGGAAAAAATCAATCTGATCTTTGCAGGTCAAGTCGAAGATGTGCTTTGTGGCTTCATGAAGCCTTGGATCTGGGGGGAAACTTCTCCAGGACTGCAAGATGAATCTTGCTTTAAGGGCCGAATCTTATTTTCAGGGAATGTGTGTTCTTCTGCACCAAAAGGGAAGTCTGCATACAGTGCAGTGTTCGGGAATTCATTTAATTTGCAGCCTTACTGGCAACCTTGCGGACAGCTCTTGAGCCGCACGTGGCTGTTCCGCTAGGTTGACAGCATCTTCTGAAAAGTATGTTTATTGTGTAAGCAAAGGGCTCTGGTCTGCAGACAA
>NW_015252285.1:0-500 GCF_001447785.1 Gekko japonicus
TTAACCACTACACCAAACTGAAAGGTGCTATGGTTTCTCGAGGTAATGTATGCTATTGCTAAACCATTCTTGCCGCTATGAAATGTTTCCTAATGCTTTACTGGAATCTGCAGTTTTGTGTTTAAATCAAGTCTTCAGTGTATAAGAACATTTTTATCTGTTTGTATTAAATAAGTGAAGATGACCACTATATTGTCCCTTAATCTCATTTTAATTTGACACCAACATATCCAGTTCTTTCAGTGTCTCCTTAATTCTTCCATCTAAGTTGCCAGTAATCTTCTTGAATTGTAGTGCCCAGAACTGAACAGAATATTCTATTATCTCTTTCTTTCTTCTCTTCAGCTTACTCTCTGCCTACAGTTTTTCTTTTCCCTTTTCTCCCTTTCTTTAATTATTATGTAACATCTGTGAAATCAGTAAATTCTGTTTGGTGTTCTGGAGTTTCATCCTCAGATAATAAGAATTTGAATCACCTGATCATTGTGGTATGAACTTAC
>NW_015252286.1:0-500 GCF_001447785.1 Gekko japonicus
GTGAACGCATACTTTAATTAACACCAAAATTAACCTACAAACCTCACTGAACACAAACAGGAAAATCCTAAAATCAGCATTTCTAGGCCAAAGAATTTTGACACTTCTCATTTTTCAAGTTTTGCACATAAAAAGGCTGCGCCAATTTTCAGTTCTATTTTCAGTTCTATTTTCATGTGCACAGTGGGATATCCCAGACA
Organism: Gekko japonicus; assembly: GCF_001447785.1. Lineage (NCBI taxonomy): Eukaryota > Metazoa > Chordata > Lepidosauria > Squamata > Gekkonidae > Gekko > Gekko japonicus. The sequence continues at coordinate 201 of NW_015252286.1, forward strand.
GTTATGGCTCCAGAGAGACAGGAATCACCAAGCACATGCACCATTTAAGGGTTAACGTTATTTATGGAGGATGTCTACTGCATTATATTATTCTATCTTGGAAGACTAAAATGCCGATTGACCCTCCAAGTGCTATACACAGCACTCTAAGAGCACTTTCTCATTAAGATAAAAGGCTTGTTGCAGTATACAGATATACAACCGTTCATGCAGACAGTTTCTCACTGCGCTGCAGGTCGCATGAAGCAACCTGGAATGTCTTTGCAGTTATTTGAATAATTAAGCTCAGCATCTGGTTGG
>NW_015252287.1:0-500 GCF_001447785.1 Gekko japonicus
AAAAACAACATAGGTAATAAATATGTCAAGAACTGGAGACGGATGTCCGCTGAATTGTGAGAATTCAGTCATTAGCTGATAAGCAGACACCAAGCCTAGGAGGGAAGGGTTTGGGGTGGGCAGGGACCTCGGTGGGGTACAGTGTCACAGAGACCACCCCCCAAAGCATACATCTGTCTCCTGGGGGAACTGATCTCTGTGGTCTGGAAATCAGCCGTCATTCCGGGCGATTTCCAGGCCCTACCTGGAGGCTGAAGCAACCCGAGCTGCAGTGTTAGGAAAGTCAAGTCACGAACAAATATGCACCGCAAGAAACTTTTGTCAATTAGCATGATCTATTTGTCATTCTCATTCTATAAAGTGCATCGTGTGCTGTTTGAGACGTGACAGGAGCGCTACGCCCAAGGTGGCAAGAAAACTCAAGAAGCCAGGCTATGTTAGAAAAATTGTAGAACTTTTATACTTCTATATACTGCTCCTTGGGAGGAAAGTGATGGCGA
>NW_015252288.1:0-500 GCF_001447785.1 Gekko japonicus
TTTCTTGCTTTCGAACTGCTAGGTAGGATTAGAAGCCACTATATTCTAATCAATGATTCTTCATTCTTCCTGTTGTGCAGGATATCCAGTTGCTTCTTAATATGCACATTATGGGATGCTGTTTAAATGTTCCTTGTCTGTGGGAAGGAATTGGGCTATAGTTGGTGCAACTGAAAGAGCCTTTGGATTTAGGAGCAGTAAAGCACTTCCTTACTCAGCTTGAACCAGGGCAGGTTCCACAAACCAGAGCTCAGCAGATACCCAATGACAATGTTTCCTCCAGATAATATAACAACAGTGCCTTCTCTTTCAAGCCATGTTTGAAGGCCAAGTAAAAATTACTATGCGTAAGCCGTCAAGTGCCGGTCTGTACTTGGTTCTATTTTATTCTATACGGGCTTCTAGACACGTGTTGGCTTTGACAAAGAGAGTTACAGAAAAGTTGAACTTCGGACTTCATCCAGATTAGCCCTACACTAAAGGTAAAGGTTCCCTTGCTC
>NW_015252289.1:0-500 GCF_001447785.1 Gekko japonicus
GGGTATAAATCCAATGTCTTCTCTGGTGGGCATGAGTTCAATATATATAATGCTTGAACTGATAACTAATTTCCCAGGTTCATCCGCTTAACTAAGCACTCCACCTTGCCTAAGTTGTGCATATTGAAAGTGAGCAGTGTGATCCTCGCTTTAAACCGAGCAATTTGATTGCAGATTTCATAGAACACACACGGGAGATTTCACCTCAGATGGAATGGAATGACTGTCGATTTAAGTTCAAGTTTCTCTGTGGATCTTTGCAAGGAATGGGAGGAAATCCAATCCAAGGATTTATTCAGGCTACAAATTGGCAATTTGAATGTTGTTGCAGTATGGTTACAAAAAGAGAAAGAGAGAGCACAGGGAAGTACTTTAATTAGCCAACTAGGATTGCCTCCGAAATGCTGAGCGTGCCGCTGAAGACCCCGAAGGAGGAGGCTGTGGCCTCATTATTCACTGCTTTCTTCTTATTTATGCCGCATTTAAATAATAGACTTAGC
>NW_015252290.1:0-500 GCF_001447785.1 Gekko japonicus
CTGCCTATAGGGTTGCCATATAGGGTTGCCATAAGTTGGTGGCAACTTGATAGCCAAAAAAAACAAAACACCTGAATGGGGAAATGCATATAATCTAATTTTTCTGAATGCATGGATGGAATACTGCATTTTTCAGGATATACCAAAGCCATAAAAATACATGCATTTCTGTATTCAGACAACATGGTGACTCTGCAGGTATCCCCTCAGATGTAACTCCTGGAACTGTCTGTGCAGGATCCCCGTTCTAACAAGACACAGAAATGCTTCATTATTCCGGACTAATCTTGGTCAGAACCCATTTTGTTTCAATACATATTTTGATTGAACAACCTTCGATTTGCTTAATATTTTATTAATGTATCGTCCCCTGCCAATGACTGCAATAAAATCTTTGTAATGATATTACGCTTGCCATCTGTGACAATCCCCTTCCCCCCCACCACCTTCACTGAAATGCTGCACCCTGGCCAAAGTGAGAACCCATAACATTCTTGTCC
>NW_015252291.1:0-500 GCF_001447785.1 Gekko japonicus
TTCCCTGTTAGGGTTGCCAGGTCACAGTGCTTCAGTGACAGCGGCATGGGTGCATGCCCATCTGGCCTAGCCGCCCTGTGCCCACCTTGACTTCCTGGCCAGGAACCCATAACCCAAACCTCTTTCACCTGCCCAATCAACCCCTTCAATAGCACATGACCACCACCTCCCCCCCGTGTACTTTTGCCTGGCACTTCCTCCTCCTAGTCCTCTTCAAATCCCTGAGCATGGCACGAATGCTAGACAGCGTCCACTTCCAACTGAATGGGACCACAAAATAATGCAGGGGTGGCAAAAAGCCTGTGATTTGATTACCAGCAGCTCTCATCAAACTGATTCCTGAGCCTTTATAAAACTCCCAAATGTTTCCCAGCACTAGGCTACAGCCACGAAAACAAAGTCCTTTTAAAAAAGGAAAAGGAAACTGGGATGATTTGCAATGGCAGATCATGCGGATCTTTGTGGATGGGACAGAGTTAGAGATGTAAAATTTCTGGAAA
>NW_015252292.1:0-500 GCF_001447785.1 Gekko japonicus
TGTACAAATTCTCAGTAGCCCCTGAGATCTCTGCTGAGCAAGGCTCTTACCTGATCACTTGAAGGAGGTTTGTTTTTTTAACGTATTCTAAACCAGAGATTGTCTTTAAGCCTGGTGGTGGGTTGAATTTATTCATTTCCTTATTCTTGTGTATAGTCTGCCGTTCCCAAAGCTGCAGCATAATGGGCCAGCTCAGGAGGAGGTTTTCATTAGGGATAAAGTCTTCCTTATGCTGATTGTACTGTTGTCTTATCTGTTTGCATGCATTGTTTGAGTCCGTCTGTCCCCCCTGCAGTCTGCAGTCTCTCTGTTTTTTGTCCTACTAAGGATCTTCACTGTTAGAGTCAATAGATTACTGATTGACTGAATGTTTTTTTAATCATTCTTATAATCTGCTTTGGGTGTGTCTTAACAAGTTTAAACCTGCTTAATTCTCTCGGTCCCTGGCCAAGTTGCCCTAGGAAATGTTGTTGGGAGAATTCTCAGCACCTACTTATGAC
>NW_015252293.1:0-500 GCF_001447785.1 Gekko japonicus
GCAGACGCTGGCGATTATTTACAGTAAATTATTTGATCTAAATTAATTAACTGGGTTAGGGTATAGGAAATACCCAATTTACTAGCCCTTAGCTGGAAAGCTCTTGAGCGGGCTACTTCTATTGGATTATATATAGAATAAATGAAAGAAAAATTGTATTAATAGGCCACTAAGTTTAATTGTCAGGGCCTCACGAAATCTGGAGTAGGTGGGCACCAGCGTGTGCCGCTAAGGCTTATTCTGGTGAGTTGTTGGTTTAGCTGATATGAGGCCAACAGTAGGGCTGCAGCAGGCGGAGATTAGTCGGCCTGATGACGACTGGATTTAACATTCCAGTGCTCCTGGGAAGGGGTAGGTATAGCGGTGGGACTAAACAGGGAAATAAGGGAAGGAGAGGGAGAAGTGGCTTAGCTCAGCCCCCTTCCAGCCTATGTCCCATCCCAGTTGGCAGTGAGGCTAGCAGCAGTGACTCCCCTCTGACATTGGTGCTGTGTAACGCC
>NW_015252294.1:0-500 GCF_001447785.1 Gekko japonicus
CAGCTCCTTTATCCTGTTGTTTACTAGATACTAATTCCTAGACCTGTTTAGGTGGGAAACTACCCCTTGAACCAGCAAGAGTTTAGAAGAAAAAATTACCCAAGCAATACTCAGATAAGCAGTCCCCTTTGCTGTTGGTCTACTGAAGGAACTTCTGTAGGCACTCATTGACTATCACCAGCGGCTTTTCAAACCCTCCTTGCAACTGGCAAAAATTGATCTGTCAGACCCCATCAGGCACGGACAGCTGCTGTTTTATACAATTGCTTTGTTTATCTGAAATGTTACATGGTGATTTCCAGGATTTCTCAGTGGTCTTTAGAGAAGTGGATGGTGGAACAAACATATCGCAAGCTTCCAGGCAGAGACATCTGTTCTAGGCTTTCTGCGCTAACTCCAAAATTTCAGTTATGGGATCTTGGGAATACATAAGTTTCCATCTGCAATTATTTTGAGAAAAACCACCTGGGATTCCCAGATTCTGCTTATTTTAAGGTACA
>NW_015252295.1:0-499 GCF_001447785.1 Gekko japonicus
TAGGCGCTTTTGTGAGCCACAGCTCACTCCCTCAGCTATGTGACCATCCATAATCTACCAGGTTAAAAGATGGCAGCTCTGTGGTAGCCGCGGCATCTGACTATTTCCTTCTGTCAAGTTTGGCCAAGTACAAAACTCCCTTGTGAAGTTTTTGATTTGCTCACGTGCTCCCTTTTTCGTTATCTCTGTCACCTTCACGGCAAAGAAAGAATGACTCTTCCGAGAAGCCTCCCGGGTAGTGTATGATTTAAGGTCACCCAGGAAGGAGTTAGCTGTACATTAAGTTATACCAAGCTGATAACAAGATGGATTTAGAAAGTGATGAGACATGACAGAGTACACATGTACATTAAAGCAGATGACAGGAAATTGAAAACATTACTGTAACTTATTAAAGATTGATTTTCTAGACATTCCTTGATATCGGTTGACAAAAACAAATGTTAATGGTAACGAAAGTTGAAACGACTTGTCGGGATCGGAGTTTACCAGTTGAGAA
>NW_015252296.1:0-499 GCF_001447785.1 Gekko japonicus
AATCGCCCAGTGAGTCAGTGAATAAAAGTGGTGGATACTTGGTAACAGTTAGCCCACGTATTGCCTCTAGAAAACAGGGCTGTAAAATGCCTTATTGGTGCCCCCGCAGCATTTTTGACCTAGTATCTTGGACCCACACTGTTCACTGAGACCAATGAATGCATGTAGATGAAAGCCCCTGAGAAATTTTGTTCGTCGGATCAGAACTCTATTGATTTCCCTGAGAAGGATCACCCCAAGCTTTACATTTTGTTTCTGGCATAAAATTTTGACAGCGCCTGAAAAATAACAAAGAGTCATATTCGAGTTGTCATTTCCCCCCCTTGTGCTGGCAAAAGGCAGAGCAGAATGTTTTGATCACATTTGCATATCAATTTGCATACATGGGTCACAACTGAAGTAACCAGGAGGCCAGACTTATAGATATCGTCAGACAATTTGCATGCTGAGGAGTAAGATAAGGGTCGTAGACAAACCTTAACGAGAATCTTGGGAAACC
>NW_015252297.1:0-499 GCF_001447785.1 Gekko japonicus
ACATATCCAGAGTACAAATGCTTGAATCCTTCAAGCAGCTGTCATGGCTTCTTTGCAGTATTTGAAACAGTAATAGACAGTATAAGAGCAGATTGCTCTGGCCTGTTTTCAGGCATGTTGTATAATAGTTCAATCATACTTTGCTTCATTAAGGAGTACGTACAGTGGAGAGGGATCCCATGTAATCTCACCCTTACACAGGATATGCTGTACATAAATGAGAGAGTGATTTTAGTTGAAACTGATCAGCACTAGTAGATATGTCTCAATTAGGAGAAACAGTCAACCTTCAACTCTTAGGTGACACTGGTGCTCTTAATTCTTAAATGATCTTTCTACAAAGGCTACAGACCAAAATGCACAGTAAAGTGTGCTGCAAAAAATGCACTTGGGATGGGAAAGTGTCTAACAAAACAGACTTTAAAGCTCATTCATTAATTTGGGGGCAAGATTCTTTTTAAGGAATGTGTACCTTGTACATCACCATTGGTGTTACCCA
>NW_015252298.1:0-499 GCF_001447785.1 Gekko japonicus
GGGGGGATCTGACCTGAGGGAAGGTGCTCCCCAGCAGCACAGCCTGACTGCACATCATCCTCCTCCATTGCAGGTTCCTGGCACTAACTGCAGGAGTGACCTCCCTTTTCCACCCATCTTCTGTTGTCCTTTTGACCTGAGACTTCCCTTGTGGCTGATCTTTTCACCTCCCCCTTACTCACAGACCAGGTAACAAGTAGCTTATTGCCCTAACTTACTGGAAGGAGAAAAATGATCAGGAGGAGGCAGGGCAGAAACTGCACCAAGTCCTCAGAGGGAACCTTTGAAAGTTTTGTTGAGAACTGATCTAACCACATAGCAAATTTTAAGGTACATGCACTAAGGTAGCATAGGGTGCATCAGCTTAAAAAACAGAAAAAGGGCTTTTTTCCTGTGGCTTCAAGATTTCCAGAAATGGCCCAGAAATACCTGAACCATAGCATTGAATACAGACAGTACTTGTTCCCATGGGAATGTCTCAAGTTTGGTGGGGACTTTT
>NW_015252299.1:0-499 GCF_001447785.1 Gekko japonicus
CCAGGAAAGGTGCTGGTGGGTGCCATGGCCCTAATCTGACCCTGATACTTAGGCTGGGTGGCCGATACATACCATGCAGAGTCTGCCATTTAGGAAAGTTTTCCAAGGAACTTTTTGGCCTCTGTGATGTCTTCTGAAGTTTCCACCAACAACTCTGCCCCCTCGAGGCCTGTGAGATCATGTTGTAAGTGCCTCTTGACACCTAAGGCATTTGCCCGTCAGATGGGAACTGTGCTGTTTAAAACAGGGATGCGGCTTCTGATGGAATCAAATGAGAGGCAAATGAGAAAGATTAAAATGTAGGGATTGCGGAGTATTACTGTTAGCAAGTGACAGGGCATGGTGGATGATTCCAGTTCAGCTCAACCCTTTTTTGCTTGCCTGGGGGGAAGATGTGATCTCAGTGTATCTGCTGCTCCTTCATGGACGTCTACAACGCTATCTGTGTGGCATTCATTTCACCTGGTGTCGTTTCCCCTCTGAATATTGTACAGGAACC
>NW_015252300.1:0-499 GCF_001447785.1 Gekko japonicus
TGTGTTGATTCCAAGCAGACACTTCGTGGCTTGGCTGGAGATACACACAAACATACACATGAAGTTTTTGCTGTTAAAACTTGCCATATGACTAGGGGAGGTTCATGTTTAAATGCACAGATGTGCCACTAGTTCATCTTGCTCAGCTCTTAAACTCTCTGGTATAAAACACACATGGCGTTTGTCTGGGAAAACCTGGGTGTGACATCCCACTTCTCTAGGAATTGCCAGGGAATCTATGGTAAAACCACAGAATTTTCTGTGGTTCCTAAAGAGGTGGGATATCACTTCTGGGGATTTCAATAAGTGATTTGATTTTTCTTTCTTTCTTCCACTGGCTGCTGGTGTACTGGCAGGCAATACCTGCTGGGAGTAGGACATCTCCAGCAGGCACAAGGCAACACTACCAGAAATAGGATGAAGGGGAAATTGGGTACCTGCCATGAGAAATTGGCAAAAAAACATCTGCCCCTTCCATCAGCAGAAATCCTCTGCAGGA
>NW_015252301.1:0-499 GCF_001447785.1 Gekko japonicus
AATAAGGTGTGAAATGACAAAAGACTCTGCTGGGTGACACTGTCAAGTGTCCGTGTGGGAGGACTTATTTGGAGATTTTCATCTCTGCTTCACAGCAAATTTGAGCGTCAATCACCCAAAAGCTTCAGGATATTGCAGAGTAAACAGCAATTAGTTGGGCAGCTCAAGTCAAACACCGTCTTAGCGGAAAAAATGCTACTCTGTTGCCTGCGCACACTGCCCCCAAATTAGTTCCTGTTTATCGACTCAACCCGATTTAAACCCACCTATGGTCTGCCTACTTTATCAAGGTAACACAACAGCAGACGGCAAGGGAGCAGGAAGTTGGTCATGTGGAGACCAATTTCCACCTCAGGATGCTTCGGGCGCTGTGCAAGAATTCTCCTGTTCTCCCTACGACAGCCGTGGAAGATGTCATCATCCGCATATTGCCAGTGTGGATAGAGAGAAGAACCACTTGTGAAAGCTCACCTAGACAGTTAATGCTGGAGGTGATATT
>NW_015252302.1:0-499 GCF_001447785.1 Gekko japonicus
GTGTCTACAAGCATCTTCAGTGGGCAGGGGGCAGAACCTCTGTGACATAAATGATTATCCTTTCCTCACATCTATCACCATTTGCCTATAGCTCATCCCTCCACTGTCTACACAGTCTTATTTTTCTTCCTGAGATCACTCTACTCCTTTATAACAAGTAAAAACAAGACAGCACAGTTTCAACAGAAAAAAAATGGAAAAAACGGAAGGGAATAAATCATGATAGGTTTTCAGATAAAGGCATATACATAATTGTTTCTTGCATGATTATTTTGAGAGGGAATTTTAGCTTAGATTTCTTTTTATCAGCCCAGGATGCCAATGCGAAGCATCTTTCGCTAGTGTGGAAAAACTGAAATGAAATATAAACTGCCATTTAGGTCTGAGTGACCTAATTTCTATGGCCAAAGCCAAACTTTTGGACTCAATAATGAAGTGTAATTAGTTTGGCAGATCAAATTACAGAGTTTAAACTAATTAGCAGCTAATTGTCATATTT
>NW_015252303.1:0-499 GCF_001447785.1 Gekko japonicus
TTGTTTAAAATAATTTTGGTAGGCTAGAATTGTCTTCACCACCACGTATGTGCATATATTGCCGATTCCTGATCCTGTTTGGTGCCATTTCCTCAAGCTGCTGCTCCTTTGGTAGCCGTTCCCACACCCTTTCATTCATTGCTTAGTCATATGGGTGATTCTCTCGTCAGGGATCATACCCTGTACAGGTTGATGACCCAGTACTGCCGAGCATATCTAATTTGGCTATGTGGTAAGGATGCTAAGCCTCCTTCCATAGGAGGAGACCTTCCAGCTTCTTGGTGTTTTACCCACCCACGCCAGAGGTACCAGAAGGAAGAAATGGAAAAGTGGATCAGTGGTAAAACCAGTTTTGGAAATTTTTAGAACATCTAATGGCATCTCTGCTGGGTTTTACCAGAAGTGACATTAGAGTGCTGGTGCAATGCTGGGGAGGGGCTATGGCTCAGTAGAAGACGACGGTTGGATTCTATACCCCACCTTTCTCTACCCTGAGGAG
>NW_015252304.1:0-499 GCF_001447785.1 Gekko japonicus
TCAGTAGACTCTTTCAGCTTAAGTCATCTCACAGTGTTGGTGAAAGGCAGGGAAAACCACGTATTCCATTCTTAAATCCTTGGAAGAAGCACAGAATGAAGGCATGAAAAGAGGGCATATTTGTGCATTCCTAGTCATTAATTGCAGTGATCATTAGACCCAAATGAATCTTCACTTTAATTTTAGAAATCACTGAAGAAAGAAGTCAATGGCAGTTAGTTTCTAGCCTTTATTGTTGGAAGACAGTGAATCACAAAAGCCCAAGTCAGTTCCCTAAGAATACAAATTAGAGGCAGAATGAACACTAGAACCTCACAATCACCCTGTCAGACTATGGCCAGAGGGCAGCGTTGTGACTAAGCATGCGATTCATGTGTTGGAAGGTTCCTCGTTCCAAGCTTATCTCTGCCCTAAGAGCCAGCATGGTGTAGGGGTGAGACTGCTGGTCTAGGGACACCCAGGTTCAAAATCCTGCTCTGCCATGGAAGCTCTCTGGGTG
>NW_015252305.1:0-499 GCF_001447785.1 Gekko japonicus
AGTGCCAGGAGCTCACAAAGTAGAATCCTCAGCCCCTTCAACACCAGACTGAGGATTCGCCGAAAAACTCCCCTGAGCCAAATGCACCCACTCCATTATGCCAGTGAAGCTTTCCAAGTGACAGTGGGTACGTGCAAAGGAGCCGTTCCCAATTCCACGACACTGGCCGCAGGGATCCCCAGTCTTTTTGGACCTGCAGGCACACTGGGAATTCCGACAAGGCACGGTGGGAGCAGCAACAAAACGGCTGCGGCAGAAGGCGGAGCCAGCCCCAAAACAATTGCCACAGTGTAACTTCAGTACCACAGTGCAGGTCCTTGTTTTGTGGCGGCAGCTGCTGCCAAAGCACTGTTTTAAGAAATCTGCGCAGCCAATTAAATATTCAATAACCAATCAGAAGCTTCAGCTGGCAAAAGCCCTACCTGGCCCCCACCCACTTCCTGAGAACACTGGGCAGGCACCAGAGAAGGTGTTGGCGGGCGCCCACAGTTACCGCGTT
>NW_015252306.1:0-499 GCF_001447785.1 Gekko japonicus
TACTGGTACAGAAAAGTATCTCCAACTTTATAATGTGGGATTCTATCTTTCCATTGTAGGGGAAGTACTCTTGGGAATGCTAGTCAGACTCAAGAAAAACTAGTGATAGCTGGATCAGGTGCAAACTAAGTGACCTGGGAACAAGGGCTGCAAAAAGCCATGACAAAATCTAAGAAACGTTCCCCCATCTCTGCAGTGAGCCCAGAGAAACGCATTCCTCCCAGGAATAAAGTTGACAACGAACATCCCTTAATCTCTTCAGTGAAAAAGCTGCTCCAGACTCTGCAGAGATGGGAGAAAATGTCATAGTTTTACTGCTGTATTTTGAGCAGAACAATGTGCAAGTTAGCAAAGGTAACTCATAGCAAGAATGCCTAGTGATTCTGCACTTGCAGTTACGTGCATAAAATGCCTATGTGCATGTACCACAATAACGGGCATCAATTTCTGCAATTTCTCATTCTGGGGACTAAAAAAGTGAATAGAGGAAGCCATAGAT
>NW_015252307.1:0-499 GCF_001447785.1 Gekko japonicus
GTCCAAGACACTGGGGCTGAATTTCTTTCCTGTCATCCTAAACCCAGCTCAGTGGTGGTAACCTCCACTTCCAAGTGTAAGCATACCCACTTGGCTCCCAATGCCAAAGAAGGCAAGAAACTTGATACTTTTGGTTGAAAGTTTTATTCTTCTGGAGCCTTAGGGGTCAAAATCACGAATTACTTGGCCTGCATGGGCGGATACCACTTTGGGAGCAGCTCTCTGAGAGTTTGGTCGCTCTCCCCAAAGACAAACGCTTCCTGGCCCGGCACCTCCAAAAGGAGGGCATGTTCCTTGCGAAGCAGCAACTGAATTCCTCCAAACACACAGTTGATGTCTTTGCCAAAACTCTTACATCTGCTATAGCTCTACACAGGCATTCATGGCTATGTTCCACATCACTCCAACCAGATACCTGCTCCCACATAGAGGACTTGCCATTTGACACTCAAGGTCTCTTCCATTCCACCACCAATACTGTCCTGCAAGAGATGGACAA
>NW_015252308.1:0-499 GCF_001447785.1 Gekko japonicus
GCTGCTGAAATACATTTAAATAATCCAAGTTCGTGGGTGGGAGTTGATTGTTCAGATCTTCCCTACAGAGCCTGTGCTCACTTCCAATAGAGTTCTGATTCTGTGGTTACAGCCCATGCAATCAACCCCTACCCATAAGGTTGTATCATTGAAACACTGGAGCTGTGTGAGAGGAACTGCTCTCCAAAAACAGACTCCAGTGTGGCTATGGTAACATTAAAGGTCCTGGTATTGATGTCTACTAAGGTAATTGTGAGTTGTTTATTTCAAGAAATGCTTACCTTCCCTGGATTACACTTACAGTAACTGTTTTGTTCTGAGTTATGCACTAATACGATCCCAACTGTTCCTGGCTACACTAAATGCATCCTGTTGGTAAAAACAATGAGGGCCTGTTCACTTGATTGCCTTGCACTGTGACAGCAACACTTTTTGGTCATCCCAAACTACTAACACCGCTGCTAAGCGGTTATGTGATTGTTGACATGTAAATGCAAAA
>NW_015252309.1:0-499 GCF_001447785.1 Gekko japonicus
GACAGTTATACCTGACTTTTGACTGTATAGTGTCTTGGGAAGGGTGTAAAATTGAATTCCAGGGGAAAATACCCATGGATTGCATTTGCCATTGCTGTCTTGTGCTGCACCTAACTTGTGGCTGCTCAAACATGCCAAGTTTTATCTCAGTCCATCTTTATTGTCTCATCCTAAAGTGCCTCTGCTTAAGTCCCACCTTTGAACTGGCTGTGCAAACGGGACAGGTAATTGAGAAGATGGGAAAGTTCTGTGTAAATATTGGAGTTATCTATGCTGTCCGAGGAAACAGACGTAAGTATCTCTCAAGTGCATTTTGTTGCTTAACATTTAAACTTTTACTTGTAGACTTCCTCTACAAATATGGTTTAACTGTGCTTGCTGTAAAATATGTACTCAGTAATTTTACTTGCATCCTGCTGTTATCTATTGTGAAAACAGCTTTTCCTTTTTTTCCATAACGCTTTCAGTGGAGAAATCAAAATTAACCCTAGAAATGTGG
>NW_015252310.1:0-499 GCF_001447785.1 Gekko japonicus
CAATGTTATCTAATTTTGTAATAATAGTTCATTTGCACTGTTTATTGGATGTCTTATGCTGCTTAATTGATGAAAAGAGCAAGGGCAGAGGAGAGAGGACCAGCTTTGAAAGAAGATTCTCTGTTGAAGTCCATTTCCTGATGTTTGACCGTTTCACTTGCCCATTGTGAAACACTGACTAGCGGGTTCACCTGAAGCATGTAAGTTTAATTTAAAAGGCAAACTGAAAGCATTTCAAAGATGGATGGAAGAGATGTATTTGTATCCCACTTTTCAACCAAAGAAACTGTCTCTCCCTCCATTAAACACAAATAAAAGTATACATTAAAGCCAAATTCCACATTTTTCAGAGCAGGTGTACTAATTTTTCAAAGCAGGCATAAAGAAAGAATATGTAGGGGAAAGGGGAACTCTCAGCTAGAACCTACATACATCATATGTAGTGCATTGGGCCTTCTAGCTTGCCAAACTAGTGTTGGCAGAGTTTGTATATGCTAAC
>NW_015252311.1:0-499 GCF_001447785.1 Gekko japonicus
CAGACACCCTGTGTAACGCAGGCCCTGGCAAAGCGGAACCGCCTCCCAGAAGGCACAGTTCACCAGGACAACCCCCAGCCTCTGAGTCTTTTTGTTTTTATTTCTGTTTGTTTCGCCGTGTTTAATCAAGTTTCACGACGAATTGTCTATGAAGTGGTGTATAAACATGAGAAATGGCTACAATTTAGGAACACCAGACCACATAAAGAGCAAACTTGCCTCCGGTGCCCATAGCTCCCTTCAGATGTTTCCTCTGCTTCTCTGCCAAGTTCTACATGCCTACAGGTACCTCCAGCTATTCCCTTGCTAATGACTGCACAATCGCGACGGATGCACTTTAATTTCAAAACTTTCCTGGGCCATTAAGTGAGTGGCTCCATAAAGATCCAACAGGAAACTTTCAATTATTGGCAGATCCCAGTTCATTCAAATTCTCCATCAAGACCCAGAAGGCTAAACCACATTGTTCACGAAGGGTTGCCAACCTCCAGGTGGTAGC
>NW_015252312.1:0-499 GCF_001447785.1 Gekko japonicus
AGCTTAGAGGGAACACTGCTTGAGAGCCCCGGGCCTCCAGCCAGAGAGGAGAATGCCCACTGCATCTCTGCATGATCCACTGCTCAGACCTGGGTGCCTAAACCTGCCTCTGGGGAGGTGGCTGATTATATTAGGAGCAGGTAAATGCAGAGAGAGGGAGCAGGCGCCTTGCTGCCCTCACGGGAGGCTACCCCACGGATTTCTGTACGAGTCACTGCTCTAGGCTGCCCTCCCTTCACAGTAGCCAGAAGAAATTAGCAGAACAGTGACTCATGCCGGAAAACACAGGCAGCAAACATCTTTTGGAGATGGGTTAACTTTTATGATTTATTTACTTAATTCAGTAACCACAACATTTCTGTGATATAAAAGTGAAGCGCAGCTCCCAGTTCAACTCATAAAAAGCTTGTCCTGCAACTATCAGGATTTTGGGAAGCACTGCAGTACTACATGCATGAGAGGGAAAAGGGCCCAACCCACGAGGAAGCCAGGCTGTGCA
>NW_015252313.1:0-499 GCF_001447785.1 Gekko japonicus
CAGACATTCCAAGCATCAGCAGTCTAAAAGGAATATTTTCTGAACAACGGCTAATTGCAGAATTGTACTAGGCAGATACTAGGACAAAAAGCAGAAATCTAAAACAAACATCAGCCTGGTCATGCATGGCACTAAAAAGAGTACCTAGCTTTTAGTAAAAATACCAGATGCATATTTGTATGGAGAAGAAAAAAACAATAAGAAGGGTGGGAGACACTTGGGTTGGTCAGGGCTTGAATTGTTATAAACTGGAAATGTATAATCAACTTTATTTGCTTTGTTATTTAGCTTACTGCATGCATAAAAAGAGGAAGTACCTATGGGAAAACATGGCTTTACAACACCAAGCAGTGGTCTGAGTTATCCAACAACGAGACATCTCATGGTGACGGGAAAACAGATGGGCCACAACAATTCCCCATAAGATGACTGGAATTGCTTAAGAAGCAAAACTTATGTTATGAAGAAATGTTAATGTGAAAAGCTTGAACTAAGCAAA
>NW_015252314.1:0-499 GCF_001447785.1 Gekko japonicus
ATGTCTCTGATGCTGGTTCCTGAGCTTATCCTGGAAGAAACCCATTCTGAGATAAATTACACTACCAAACAGAGTAAAAGAGAGGGAACATTGTTAAAAATATCTGACTGTAAATTTGAATTAAAGAAAGAGATGCTGAAACGAGGCAAGTTCATTGGGCAGATATCAATAAAGATAAATGTAGAAACTGCTGCATGACAGAGTTTATGGAGTGAGAGTAACCGGGACTATATTCCTTTACGAATACCAGAACCAAAGCATTTCATTGCAAAAGAAATAATGCGTCAGCTAAACATTTCAGGTGGGAAAAGCAGTGGCTGTTACTAGAGAAATATAGCCTTTTTCATTTATTTTAGTTTTTGTTGTCATTGTGAGCCTTTTTGTTGTCCTAAAAATGAATAAATATTGGTTTGGTCCAGTCTCTGAGTGAAGACTGGATAGGGTTGCCAACTCCTACTCCAGAAATACCTGGAGATTTGGGAGCAGTGCCCGGGGGGGG
>NW_015252315.1:0-499 GCF_001447785.1 Gekko japonicus
ACGCTTTGATCTGTTACCCTCCGAGAAGCATGTGCCGTTCGTTAATACAAGAAGCTGCGATTGGGTCTCTCCCTTGTGGCCCTTCCACATACTTTCGTAATTAGAATGTGTTGAAGAGCAGCTGTGGATGACTCAGTGGAAGACGTTCCAGGAAAGCTGTCACGACTGGGGCTGAAAAGTCTTCTGGACTAGGAGCTGAACCATCTAAATTAGCCATGAATCATGAATGCGCACTTCTGCAAAAAAAATATATCTGAAAATAACTAAATTCTGGCACTTCCCAGTATTTCCACTAGAGGTTAGAATTTTGGAACGATCCAGGGATTGAAAACCAGTGCTTGACGCTTTATTTTTGCTTGGAAATTCATGGCCTATCTGAGTTATGCTGTCTCGCACCACAAGTGGGGGCTCACCTGACAAAATGCCCCTTCATACAAAACAAATCCCCCGATTGTAGAAAAAAACTCAGCTGAGAAAGAAGAAGAGGGGAGGAGGAGGA
>NW_015252316.1:0-499 GCF_001447785.1 Gekko japonicus
TTCCTGCCCAAAAATAGCCCTGCACCCCAACCAGGTAAGAAACGATAGGGGGAATCCGAGGCCACAACTGGGACACCAGCAAACCATCTCCCCCTGTTCCCATGAACCTGCTCTGTAGGTCTGCGTCAACCATCCTGACTCCTACAACCAATGCTACCAGCGTTACAGCGCTGAAAAGGGAGACAGGGTGGGAATGGCAGAGATGCTGACACACTGGCACTATTCCATCACCGTGACGCAATGCCAGTCACCCCCTTCCCTGCAGGTGGGACTGACGCAGTTCAACTGTAGTTTGAGGTGTCCATCAACTCTCCCACTCCTATCTGTGTTAACATCAACCAAACATGCATAAAGCCTCCAGTCTGGCAGGATCAGCGCTCCCTGGAGCATCCCCACAGAACAATATAGGCACAGGTTGAGTGTAAGCTCCCCACAGGAGATTGGTAAGTGCTGGCTCTGGTCGCTACACTGTGGGCTCTTCCACATTCTCATTTTCCTC
>NW_015252317.1:0-499 GCF_001447785.1 Gekko japonicus
TTAAGAAAACTAGGACAGCCAATAAGGAAATAAAGCAGCAGAACTGTTAAGGCAGGAGATGCCAGATCAAAAAGCCATCACTCATCGTACAAGAATGACACGTTCCCATGAAGTTGTTGCAAGTTCTGAGATGAGAGTTAACCTCAACAAGAGATTGTGGCACTCTAGAGTTCCAGAGGCCTTTGGAATTAGCCTGGGTGGCTGCTGGAGTCCAGGGCAAACAACTGCTCCAGGGATGGTCATGGAGACAACGCTGTTCATTCTCTTGTTACACTTCTAGATTCTAGCAACCGATGGCTAACCAGAAGACCTTGAGCAGACCAGTGGCATTATGCTGTGGTATCTGTTATATTACTGTAACTCCCAGGAAGCTATTTCTGTCAACTGCAAACTTGCTGAATGCCCTTCATCGGGTCCTAGATGTGCTACTTTATCTTCCCAACATTTGGTGTCATTGTGTCCTAACAAGATCCAGGAAAAAGAAGAAGAGGAGGAGGAG
>NW_015252318.1:0-499 GCF_001447785.1 Gekko japonicus
ATAAATGTATCCAGTTAAAATAGGATTAAGTCAAGACTTAAGTCTTTAAACTAAGTACTCTATTGAATCACTCAGGGAATGAGTTCTTTTTTACTGATTTAAATTACCTACAAAAACGATGAGCAACAAGTTCTGTTAGAAAAGACATTTCCCTCTTCTCACACTCAGGAGGGAATATCTCTTCATACTTGCTACAAGTACATTCATCATCTGCAAATAAACAAAGTATTTTCCCTTCAGAACTGTATTTATTCATATGTAAATGTATGCAGATTTAATCAACTATACCTTCAAATGAATTGCCTAAGATTTTTTCATTGTCTTCCCACTCAGATTAATATATTATATTCCATTAATCAATTGCCACCAGCCAGGCTAAATATGATTTGAATAAACAGGATAATAATCCTTAGCAATATGCATTCTTTCTTTTTTACTTTTTGCAGTTCTGTGATATTGTCTAATATTATATAATACTCAGGGGTCTTGTTGTAGAAAA
>NW_015252319.1:0-499 GCF_001447785.1 Gekko japonicus
CTTGGAAGCTGAGCAAGATCAGCCACGGTTAGTATCTGGATGGGAGGCCGCCAAGGAAAACTGAGGTTGTCATATGGAGGAAGGAAAGGGCAAACCAGCCGTGTTCCTGTCCTGCCTTGAAAACTCCATGGCCCTGAGGTCACCATGAATGGCTGGTGACTTGACAGCACATAATAATTGTTATTGTTAGGCTTTGAAATAACGTACAACTGAAAATGTCTGTGTATGATCAGTCAGCGGAGCGGCTTTTTTCCTGAGGAAATTCTAATCTTCCTTCAAATCTCAGGCAGCCACACTATTTAAATACACACACCACGCTACACTTAATGCTCCTACAGTAAAGGAGTGTTTTGTCGGTGTGTTTTTTTTAGAAACTAGCAAGTTCACAGTCCTTGGACGGTTCTGTCTAGTCCTTGTAGGCACCTTCTGTGTTCTTTCTGCTTTTCCTGCCCTCTGAATGACACTGGTTGATAGGGTTGCCAGGTGCTTACCGTCTGCC
>NW_015252320.1:0-499 GCF_001447785.1 Gekko japonicus
TCTTTCAAAATGGATGCATCTCCTGGTCGTCGTCATGACCAACCACCTTCATGCATTCTCAGCCTCATGGGCTCTAAAATCAGTTCCTCTGAAGGTTGGTCCAAATGAAAGGTTCCAATGTCTTGGTACTCCTTACCAGTCTTCTGTGCCTTTTTTCCCCCCCTCCTAGGTGTTGACCGGCAGCAGTGGTCTGAGGAAGCATCAGTAGTATTCCGGAATCATGTGGAGAAGAAAGCTCTGGTAGCACAGCTGAAGGCAGTTGTGGATGGAGCTAATCCATGGGACCGAAAAGTCATAACCTACTTAGCTGACACTTCTCTACCAGACACAGATATATGGATTCATGACCTCATGACCCAGTACCATATGGAGATTTCAAAAGCTAATTAATCGGTTTTTGGAAACTTGAGTACCTTGAGCAATAAGAATGTGGTAGTCTTAAAAAAGAAGAAGAAGAAGAACAAAACGTGAACGTTAACATAGCTGTGACTAAAAAAAA
>NW_015252321.1:0-499 GCF_001447785.1 Gekko japonicus
CAGCTTAGAGGGAACACTGGTGCAGAGTAGAAGGAGGGTGGGTTGGGAGAATAAAAACCTTTACCATGCAGAGAGAAACTCCTGGAGAAGCAGGTGAGGCATAGTAATCTATTGCCCCTGGCATCTTCCTGATACAGATAATGAAACTGCCAGTGACATGTTTTAGCAGATGCTACACTTTGAGTAAATTTTACTTCCTAAATATACATAAACAGTTCATTCAAGGTCAGAGTGTTCAGCTGTCTGGAGCCCTGAGCCCTTATAAAGATCATGGAATGTGATACTACTTGATCTGCAACACTCACCTCAGCTGACTTCAATTAAATAAAGAGATAGCAAAACAGCCTAAGGATTTTTTAAAACAAAAATACAGGTAGTCCTCACATAATATGGGTCTGTAGGAAACATTTTCACTCATATACTGAGGCCCACTTATTTGTCCACTTACTAGGGAGCAGTACCATTGTCTTTAACAGGGTTACTCTGCAGTAAAAAAAAA
>NW_015252322.1:0-499 GCF_001447785.1 Gekko japonicus
GGTCTCCTAGCATGTAACATGACGTCGACCACCTCCCGGGGAAACCCCATGACGCTCAGCTGTGAGCGCTCAATTTCCATGCTGTCAGTTGAAGCCATGCTGGATCCGGGTGCAGGACTGGTCCCTGCTGTAGAAGGTCTGGTCTCCGCGGGAGTGGCCATGGCGTGTCTGCGGCCAGTTGGATCAGCTCCGAAAACCACGGCCGCCTCGGCCAGCGAGGCGCCACGACTATCACCGTGGCCCCTGTCCGCCTCACTTTGTTGAGGACCGCCCCAATGAGGGCCGTCGGCGGAAATGCGTACAGAAGCCCCTGCGGCCATTGGTGTGACAGGGCGTCTAATCCCTCTGCTCCTGGGTCGCTGTAACGCGATAGGAATCGTTTTACTTGGTGATTCCGTGAGCTCGCTAGAAGATCCATCACTGGTGTCCCGAAGCGCCCTGCGATCTGTGCAAACACCTCCTTGTTCAGGGCCCATTCGCCCGGGTCCAGGTCCTCTCT
>NW_015252323.1:0-499 GCF_001447785.1 Gekko japonicus
TCGCTGTTTCTTCTTGGCCCTGCAAGCAAACAGCAGCCCTGAAAGGCAGGCCAAGAGGATTCACCAACCCTGCAAGGTTGGCTGTGATGATTAACCTTGCACTGAGATAAGTTAACAAGCTGTTAGCATGAAGGTGTCAGGTCTCCCTTGCTGTTTGTTCCCGGCCCTGTGAGCAAACAGCAGCCCTGCAAGGTAGGCTGGCAGAATTAACCTTGCACTGAGAAAAGTTAGCAAGCGATGGGTACAAAGGCATCAGCTGTCCTTTGCTGTTCCCGCCCTTGTAGGCGAACAGCAGCCCTGCGAGGCAGGCCGGTACGATTAACCACGCACCAGGAAAAGTTAGCAAGCAGTGGGCATGAAAGTGTCAGCTCTCCTGGCCCTGCGAGGCAGGCTGGCAGGATTAACCTCGCACCGAGAAAAGTTAGCAAGCAATTGGTACGAAGATGTCATCTCTCCCTCACTGTTCCCGGCCTTATAGCCAAACAGCAGCCCTGCGAGG
>NW_015252324.1:0-499 GCF_001447785.1 Gekko japonicus
GAAGAACTCGGTCAGCAAAGCTGAATTGATGGAAGAGGGTAATTTGTCCATCTTCACCCTTGCCTAGCTATTAGATCACATGGATCTCACAAACCTGGAAATAATATTTTCTGAGGTTGGAAAGGACTTCTAGAGGAAAGAGAATACAGGGAAGATCCATGACCATCAGCACCATCCATCCAACAATCTGCTGTCAGGTTTATTTTTTTATCAGCAATTTGAAAGAATATTGCTTGCAGCATTCCCCTTACATCTTACTCAGTCTCAGTTTTCTGGAAGACAGACAGTTATATTTTTTAAAAAAAGAAATAATGAAAGCTGAAAATTCTGGAAGGGGGCTGGAATATCCAGGAAGTGGAAAGGGCAGGCCCCTTTAAGCCCTGCAGCTGGGGGAACCACTCTGACTATTCCAAGCAGAGCTCTCTTCTTCCTTTGCACCAGTCATTCTCCCATTTACAAATGTACTTCCCAAGTGAAAAGTACGCAGACAGAGAGTGAT
>NW_015252325.1:0-499 GCF_001447785.1 Gekko japonicus
ATTCAAGTCAAGCCAGCAAAAACTTCCCCGAACAGATAGGCCATGGAACTTTTAAATATACAATATAAGCCAACTTTAGAAGAAAGGGTTTTTTTCCCCAAAGATTCGCCCACCAACCATTTTTTTTACCACCCCCCACCTATCTATACGTGCCTGTGCTAACGTTGTTGGTTCTTGACAGCCTAAACAGTGGGTGGTGGGGCTTATGTACACACACTTTTCTGGTTTACAAACCTGAAATTGATGTTCATGTGAACATCGCCTAAGAGGGATGGGACAGAGGTGCAGAAGAGGGGGATGATGGAATCATCATGGGCATGTAAAGGTTTAGGGTTAGCTGAAAAGATGCGACAGTTAAGGCTTTCAGAGGGAGCGGGGGCATTTGAAGGTGAGCTAGGAAAGGATCCTGTCCTAGACAGGGGTTCAAAGGTGGGTGCGGGACAAGGAAATGTAGGAACCAATACCAGAGTAACCATATTATAGCTTGGAGTAGGAGACT
>NW_015252326.1:0-499 GCF_001447785.1 Gekko japonicus
TTTTTCTCTGGGCCTTCACATCTCTAATATGGACTAGTGTCTCCTTTGGCTTTGCCCACATAGCTGTCTGATACCCAGTCAGGAGAGGTCTGGCAGTGATCTACAGCAAGTTCTCCTTCTGGGTGATTCAGAAGGCCTCCATTTTGTCCTGCAGGTACACGCACATTGAAGCCGAATGCCCTTTCATGTCCTACGAAGACCTCCTGGACCGTTTGGAGGACCTTGTCTGCGACGTGGTGGACCGAGTCTTGAAATCGCCTGTGTCGGCCTTGGTGTACGAGCTCCACCCGGTAAGCGGCAGTGAGGGAAAGACAGAGTCCCCTTTGTTTCTCCCTTATTTATCCAGCCCACCTTCCCATCGAATACTGTTCTTGTTGCCTCAGACAAAGCTGGCCTTGCCTCGTGTCTCCTCAGAACCAAACAGGGTCTCTGGGCATGGAGAAGGTGAGTTTCCTAAGCTAACATATATAAGGCCCCACTGCTGGACCTCCCCGATGGC
>NW_015252327.1:0-499 GCF_001447785.1 Gekko japonicus
ATTCTACCACCTACCTCTGCCTCCTTTTCATTTGCCACCATCTAGAGCTTTTCTTTAAAATGCATTCTCTGAATATCTCATCACAACTGCCCCAAACGTTTATTATGAAAGGGAAAGACTGTACCACTTAACTGCATAATCACATTCTGATAGGCCCAGGGAAACTCTTAAGTATCCCAAATAAAGAACAATGCAGTACAAAGTGTACTTCTCCCGAACTGGCTTGATAGTGTATCCAGAAAACTCGAGAACTTTTTTGTTGGAGAGGACCATATTTTCTTATTTAAGGCAAAGATCCACTCCGCACAGAGATCCCCTGATTCCAGCCTAACAAATGCTTGCTTGAAATCAAGCTCATTGATATGGATATTACCTACTTCTCAGGAAATGTGTTTAGGAGCCAGCAGTAAGAGTCTTTCCGCACTCAGACTGGCCTTACTACTTATCCCAGCCATCGCTTAATAAACCTTTGGTACTACTAGTCTGCCTGACTCCAGTA
>NW_015252328.1:0-499 GCF_001447785.1 Gekko japonicus
AGTCTGAGAGAGCACCTGAATGCTCTCACATAGTGTTTCCAACTCCTTGCCGAGAGGGGAAAGCAAATAAGTCAAGAGGACCAAGCGTACACAAATTTATGCTCGCTGCCTGAGACTTATGATCACCTTGTAGCAGCGTTGGAAAGCCTCCAGCCATCAGCCTTGACTATTGACTATGCTTGTGAAAGATTACTTCAGGAGGAGCAAAAATTGCAACATCGCCGGGAATTGGCAGACGGCCATCCTGGGAATGAAGCCAGCAGGTCCGGGAGCGGAGTCAGCTATTCCAGGAAGCGTGCCAGCCAGCACAGGTGTCCGGCCGATTTGCAACAGACGGGTCAACAGAGAGAAGAGAAGCAGCCTTCCACCCAGCCTCTACACGTTGTTGAAGACATGCCGGTGTTTTTCCTGCAGCTCTCCTGACCATGTAAAAAGGTTTTGCCCTCAGAAGAGAAAAAAGGCCACCAACATTCTCAAGGAGGGAGGCGGTGTCAAGCCT
>NW_015252329.1:0-499 GCF_001447785.1 Gekko japonicus
TCTTTGCTTTGCCCTTCCTTTGTAGCCAGGTTCCTTGGGAACCAGCAACTGAGCTATGGACAGACGCTGTCTTTTGGTTATCGTGTGAATCGACCTGGACGTCGTCCATCGCAGTATGATGTTGTCCTGGAAGGAGGTGGCTTAAGAATTGCCGCCCCCCTCATGCCTCATGGAAGGATGCTGCCTTGTGCCAGCAAGACCTACACATTTAGGTAAAGTGATATATGGAGACTCCCATGTACAAGATCCTCCAATGTAGCTCCCTCAGAGATTCACCAGCATTGGACTGGCAGCAGTGGGCTGGGTTCACACATTCAACTCTTGACAAATGTACCATCAAGTGATGCCTCTTATATCTAATGCCACAGACAGAGCTTACATAGTGGCTACAGCCACCTCAACACTGCATTTCAACGGAGTCACTTCATACCTTCCACTGCCAGTCATCCAGTGCTGGGTGAGCAAGGGATGCCAAATCCAGGGGTCATTTCCTGCAGGA
>NW_015252330.1:0-499 GCF_001447785.1 Gekko japonicus
GGGCCCCGACCGTAGTGCTCTTGGGGGAAGCTCTGGCTACTTCCGACATTAAGTTAGGAAACATGATAAGTTGTTTAAACAGCTTGTAATCTGTAAAGGTGAATGCCAGTTGATGGATAGCAGCAAACTACCGCTTCACTCACACTCTGGTCATCCTGAAATGCACCGGCTTGATCACTGCTGTTCGGGCTCTTCCCAAAGCCGTCTTTCTCTGTGGTTTGGCGGAGCCCTGGACACCGACCTATCTTGACCCTCATGACTTCTCCGACCAACACTTTTACTTCCCAACATTTGATTGACACGTGAGAAGCCAGTCGTTTGGCCCCTCTAACACTGGCTGGGGTAGAAATTGCATTTCAGTGCCAGTGGTGGCTTTTCCCTGGTTGAGTTCAGTGGGCTGCCTGCTCACTAGTCCCGCCCTGGTGTCATCAGGAAGCCCCACCCCCCGCCCCCGAGCAAGTTGCAGTCTGGCTCTGATCAAATGAGTGCATGCAAAAAA
>NW_015252331.1:0-499 GCF_001447785.1 Gekko japonicus
ACTACACCAAACTGGCCCTCTTAACCACTCTTAAATGCTGCTTTTAACCACTACACCAAGTAGACAGCAAGGGATGATTGAGAGATGGTCTTAACCATGCTTTGCTTTGTGCAGATATAATGCTTAACCACTACTGATGAGAATCGTGGTTTGCAAACCCAGCTCAGTCCAAGATTTCACATCCTGCCTTGAAGCTGATTTTTAATCATGGTTTATTTGGGTACCATTGTCAGTCTATGGCTAAGAAAAACAAACCATGGTTAAGTGTGATTTCGGTAGTGTGCCAGAAAAGCATTATCATCTCAAATAACAGGCACTGAAAACAAATGAAGGGGGAGATCTGTTGCCTCTATGCACAGCTCCTGGTCTTTCTAAAGGCAACGGACTAGCCACGGTCAGATTTGGCCAGGGGTCTTTAGCCGGTGGGTTGCAGAGCCCCAGTTGCTGGACTGCAAGGCCCTGTACATCTTCCAAACTTTTTTGGAAAGATCTGCTACTG
>NW_015252332.1:0-499 GCF_001447785.1 Gekko japonicus
AAAATACCCTCTAACACCTCAGCCTTTCCAACCATCATCTTCTCCATCTCTTCAGGATTACGTTTCAGCTTCATAAATTTGGGAATGAATCTACATTCTTGTGGCCCATCCCTGATTTAGGGGGAAGAAGGTAGCCCTTCTAGCTATTTTTAAAACCACGAATGAATGAGCATGTTCCTTCTTTTAACTCCTTCTCCGGTGCTAGCGTGGATAATTTTAAATTATGCTGTTGTACACATTAGGTATATAGCCCCAGTGCTCATAACTTCTGGATTAAAGCCAAGATCCTGCTTTTCTCATGATTGCAGCGGCAATCTGTCTATGTGCATTAGATTATTGTTGTCTGAAATACTTTTAAAGCCTGGAAATCCTGCTCAGAATAGAAGGTGAATTGGCTTTTCATAGTGTCCCGGGGAGAACAAAAAATGCATTTCCATGGTTTAGTCTTGGCTTTTTTGCTACGCCCTGTTCAAGGCAGCAGCGGAGATCAAAACGTCAG
>NW_015252333.1:0-499 GCF_001447785.1 Gekko japonicus
AGCAAGCTTCTACAGCAGAGTGGGGATTCAAGCCTGGAACTCCCAGATCCTAGTCTTGACACTGTAACTGCTGTACCACACTGGCATTAATCTCAGATTACAGTTCCCGTGACAACCACCCTCAGGACAAGATCCTTCCATTTGGGCTTTCTCCCACTGAGGAGGCCCTTTACAATGTTGACTGTCCCCTGTTGGCTCACTGAGTCTGCAAGGGATACATAGGTACCCATATTTAATTTACCTCTCTGGTCTTCCTTTAGTGGTGATCTCAGGAGTTCAGGTGATCCTGTAATACATCAACAACCATAAGTTTCTAGTTAATAGCAAAGGAGTTGTATGGTTCCAAAACAGTTAATTCAGCTTCTTTAAAAGATTGTCTTCTTGCACCCTTGACAGATGTGAAAATATCCAGATCTTCAGATAATTTTTAAGTCCACCAAAGCAGATGTTAGGATACTAAGGGTTAGATGATTTCCTGCATAGGTGGTGGAGATGTCAC
>NW_015252334.1:0-499 GCF_001447785.1 Gekko japonicus
GCTCTTTTCTACTGCTACAGACTAACTCAGCTATCCATTTTGATCTCTCTTTGGGATTGTTTCAGGTCAGGAAACTGGAAGAGGCGGAAGGCTGAAACTCCCTCTCCCTGTGTACCACATTCCCAATCTGAATTGGGCCTCTAAACGCTAGGGCATCAAGTTCCAAGGACGGAATTCCTAGACCACATCTGTTGACTGTGCACATGCGGGACACGAAGATTTTGTATCATGTGAATTGGCCTTAAGAGAGTTCACCCAGTGTACTGAAGATGAAATTGACCAGAGCAGAAACTGTCAGCCAGTCACAGAAACTGTTAACCAGTCACAGAAACTGTTAACCATGTTACCTTCAACACACTGGGTGAGAGCTCCTTGTAATTAGCTTGGAGGAACACGAAACTGGGTGCCTGGGAACCTGAAATGAACTCAACACACATGCGCCTTTGGGGATTAGAACTCCCCTCCTCCCAAAGGAAAGGTTCCTAGCTGTGACAAGCTC
>NW_015252335.1:0-499 GCF_001447785.1 Gekko japonicus
ACTTTGGCTTGTATACGTGGTAAATGGTTTTCAGAGTTCTGGAGGGCAATTTTGGACTGGGCATATTCCCCCTGATTTGTCTACTCAGGGGTTGCTGCTGTTCCAGGCTTCTTGTTGAAAAGTTTAATCTTTTTGCCGTTGCTTAGCAGAAATCCGAATGCCTCCGTAAATTGTTTCCAGTCCTATGGAACAAAACAGCTTCTGCGTGGAGATGATTGGCCCGAAGTTTGGGGGTGGGGGGGAGAGAAAAAGAAAAATGAAGCTCCCAAGTGACTGAACAGTATTGACATGTAGGAAGACCATATTGCAAATAGCATGTGAAGAGCTGCATAAACTCCTTTGCTCTCAGTTTAATGGGAAATAATGCTGCAGGCAGAAATAATTACTGTAGGATAAATCAAAGGTACGCAGTTGGAACATCCTGATAATGAGATACAGCAATTAGTAACAGCTTTGTTTCAGTGGCATGCTAGCACAATGCTTTGGAATTTCTTTGATG
>NW_015252336.1:0-499 GCF_001447785.1 Gekko japonicus
TTCCTGCTCACTCTCTCTGCCATCCAAACATTGATTAGGATGAAAGCAGCTTAATGTTATCAGTGCTAACACTGTAATATACCTTGAGGCTATTGTTAAAGACTCTTTACAGAAGAAGAATTGACTCCAATTAAGCAGTTAATCTCCCAGCTCTTCATTTGCAGGTTTTCTAGGGAGGTAGCAGAGTTGCTTGGGGCACTGGTAGAGTTGCCAGATTGCAACCAAGAGAGGTTCATTTTATTGTTTCACAGGAGTAGTTGCTGTGACCGCACACCCTGCCTGATTCCTTCCATGGTCTCAGCGCTCAGCCATTCACCCCTGTTTGATATGGTGAACAATTGATGTTTTTCTTGGGTCAGTAGATGGAAGGAGGATGGGAAATGCAGTGCTGCCTTTTCGTGTTGGGTAAGCACTAAGAAAAGTAAGCATTTGACAACCTTAGACATTAGCAACAGGCATTGTTTAGAGTGAGTTCAAAGGACAAAATGGATTCCACTTG
>NW_015252337.1:0-499 GCF_001447785.1 Gekko japonicus
GGCTTGCCTGGGCTATCCAGGTGAGGGCATTATTTACTTTATTTTTATCCCACACTTTCTACAAGGAGCTCAGGTCATTGCATATGGTCCCCTTCCAGCATTATAACATCACAACAGTCTTGTGAGGTAGCTCAGGCAGAAAGAGAGAGTGCCTGGATCGAGGCTACCTTGGGATTTGTGACTGAATGAGGATTTGTGTCTGGGTATTCCGCCACACTAGTGTTCCTCATGGGTTTTCTTACTACTGAAGGGAATGGAAATATTTTCCAGCATACTAGAGGAGTATCTGTGTTCATAACTGCTGTTCAGTGGACACCAAATTTGCAGTCTTGCAACTGCTTTACCACTGCTATTAAAAATGATTTATAAGGAAGCCTGAACTTTAGGGATTTTGGATTCCTCTGGGCAAGAGGCCTGCACTGGGGCCCATCCAAGTGAGGGAATGTTGATTTTCATGATCCTCAGTCTCAGAACATCTTCCTGATCCTTCTCCATGGGC
>NW_015252338.1:0-499 GCF_001447785.1 Gekko japonicus
TGGTTAAGTTGTGGTAGCCAAGCAGAACTAGATATGGCTACACAATCGCCATGCAATGGGTTTTACGGCACAACATTCAAAGCCCAAACCCTCTCCTCTTGCTTGCTGGGAAAGCCTTTCCCGCAGAGCCTGGCCCCGACCAAATGTCTTTTCCCTCCTTTTCCATATTCCTGTCATATAAAAACATGAACGTGTCAGTTATGCTGACGGCCCATTTTTGACACTGACCATCTAGCTGCCTCTGGGAAATCTACAAAGCCAGAAGCGGACGGCCAAAGCCTCCCCCTGCTATCTGCGCCCCAGCATCTTGTCTTCAGCGGTGTATCCTGCTTCTGACTGTGGAGGTTCCATTTGGCCGGCGCAACAGATCTCCATGAACTGGTCTATTACATGCAGAGCTGTCCGGACAGCTGTTAGCCAGCTCCCAAAGCCATCTGTGCTAATGGCACAATACTGTGGCAGTGAGTTCCAGAAGCTCCCGGAAGAGATCAGGGCCCTG
>NW_015252339.1:0-499 GCF_001447785.1 Gekko japonicus
CCACCCCTGATCTCATAGATCCAAGTCAATCTCTCTAAATCCTTTCTCTGCCTCCCAGTTATGCCTCTGTCAGTTTTGTACAGCAGCTCATTTTTATTTTGTCTCCCACTGGATCTGGATCCCTATCTGATCCTGACTCTTACGGATCGTTGCCACCTCCCCCCCCACACCCGAAATTGCAGTACTTTCAATGGCTGTAGAACAGGCAGACTATCAACAGTTTAAAATTTCCATCACCAATGTAATCCATCCAAGGAAGGAGCACCACCAGTTGAATTCTGCCTGACTGTTGTAGCACCTCTGCTTCCCCACATCAGTCACTTTACCTTGTAGTTTCCCCACTCCCAACGTTTGGTCTTCTTTTCCATCATTGGGTACCTGACATCTCCTAAGGTGCTCCCATGACACCAATTCACAATGAGGCCAATTCACAGGTTGGATGAGGAATCCCCATTAGTGTAACAGTCGAACATGAGGTGCCAGGTCTCCTGAGCCAGTT
>NW_015252340.1:0-499 GCF_001447785.1 Gekko japonicus
ATACCGTAGCGAAGCACGGGTATCGGGCTAGTTCTACAATATGGGGCTAACTTCTACTGATCTACCTTACAGGAATGCATTAAGGTTTGTAACAAGCAGAAAGCTCCTTGAACATCCCGAAGCCCCACAGGGGGCAGTAAGTCTCACTGCAAGGAGGTGGGTCACTTATCTTTATCAAAATTTAACAATGGGGGAAAGTGAGGGGAAAGCCTAGAAACTCTCCAGCTAGGGATAGAGATATCAGAAATTATTACTGCCAAATGGCAATCTAGATAGAATAAAGGTAGCCTGAAATGGGGATGGAAGGAGAAAACAAAGATCATCTCCCAGAGCCTGTTAGAATGGCAAAAGACCCTGTGGTGATATTGAGTTATTAATGAGAGAGATTAAAAATGTTCAATTTAAGGGGGGAAATTTTTACCCCAAACACAAGTAAAATAAAACATTCTCAAAATGAGAGGTACCTCTTGCTGTGGTTCTTGCACTTACCAAAGATGAC
>NW_015252341.1:0-499 GCF_001447785.1 Gekko japonicus
TTCTTTCTTCCTCTCTCATGATACTAGAACTCTGAATACCCAATGAAGGGGACAGACAGTAGATTCAGCATAAAGAAAAAGAAGTATTTCTTCACTCAAGAGTGTGATTGGATTGTGGAAAGATATTGTGACAGCCACTAGCTCATGGAGAGCAAAATTATCAATGGCTATTAGCAACAACTAAATGGAACTTCTGTGCTTAGAGGCAGCAACTTCTGAGATACAATTGCAGAGGGGCAAAACTGGACAGACTTTGGCCTCGCTACCCAGCACAAAGGCCTTCCTGGGGAATCTGGTTGTCCAGTGTGTAGATGTCGGATGCTGTACTCGATCGGACCAAGAAAGCACAATTGCTGTTATATCCTTATGTTCCTCAAACAGTTATTCAGGAGGCTGCACCATAATTCTCTACTGCTCAGACATACTTGTACAATTTCTTATACAGATCCTCACATTCAAGGAAGACAAAGTGGGATATCCTGAAATTCTCTTCTGCTCT
>NW_015252342.1:0-499 GCF_001447785.1 Gekko japonicus
TGACACATGACTGTCGGGGGGGGCGGGGTGTGTGTGCTTCTGCTTGGCTAGCCCGTGGCTGTTCTGGGTGCAAAACACCCCAATGTGGGGCTGTGAGGCGTCTTACCTGCTGCTCGAAGACTCGGAAGTGACCTGATGTGTGCAACGGTCTGCAAAGTAAAGAATATGTCTATTTGCACATATTGCATATTTATTTTTTATTTTATGTCCTACCTTGCTCCTCAGTGGGGGCCAAAAGCGGCTTATGTCATTCCCCGCTTCTCAGTTTTATCCTCACAAAAACCCTGTGAGGTAGGCTAGGCTGGGTGTGTGTGCCTGGCCCAAAGGATAGATCAAGATGGGTAGCCGTGGTAGACTGTCTGTAGCAGTAGAAAAAGGCACCTTAAAGACTAACTCATACCCTGCCACATATTTTGTTAGTTTTTAAGGTGCTGCTGGAATCTTGCTCGTTTCTACTTCCGTGGTGGAGTGGGGAGATTCGAACCTGGGGCTCCCAGAT
>NW_015252343.1:0-499 GCF_001447785.1 Gekko japonicus
CAAGGGTGTATCACAGATGGAAGAAAGAACTAATGGATGCAATGGCCCCTTTTCCACCTATCTATTGTATCAGTAACACAAAAGGAACAGAAGTGAGAATTCAGCTTCTTTTCTAGGATCACTGGTATTCAAACTGCACTCGAGAGTTCCCCTGGGAACCTATCAGAAATTCTGCAAGTGAGAAGATAAAGAATGCAGACCATGTTCTTGCAACACAACATGGCCACTGTTACCAAAGTTCCCTCCTAGAATCTAGATAAAAGGAGGAGGGGCACAGACATTCCAGAGCAGCGGTCTTCAATCTTTCCAGACTCAGGACCCACCTTCCACTTCCAGGCAGCAACATGAGCTGCAAGTACAAAAGAAGTCATGTGACAGGAAGGAGAGGAGCCAAAGATATTACCACACCGGTGTTGAGGGCTATTCTGTGCTGCAAGCATACATGCAGCACTGTGGGACCAAGTGAGCAGAGTGGGTAGTGGCCTGACCACGGTACATG
>NW_015252344.1:0-500 GCF_001447785.1 Gekko japonicus
CGAGGGAGCTCTAGTGCGAAATCAGCCAACGATGACATCTTAATTGAGTCATCTACCACAGCTCAAAGATCTCTCTCCTGGTCAGTTACCGCCAGTTCAGACCCTATCAATATGTATGCACAGTTGGGATTTTTGGCTTCAATGCGTATTGCTTTGACTTGCCCTTCCACACTGAACTTAATTTGCCACTTTGAGGCCCACTTCTCCAGCCTTGACAGATCCCTCTGGAGCACCTCACAGTCCTCCCTGGTTTTCACCACCCTGAAGAACTTATTGTCATCTGCAAACTTAGCCACTTCACTGCTTACTCCCAACTCCAGATCATTAATGGACAAGTTAAAAAGCACCACAGACAGGGACATGTTTGATGTAACCCCTTAAATATCAAAGCCAGTGCGGTGTAGTGCTGAGAGTGTTAGACTAAGACCTGAGAAAACCAGATTTGCACCTCCATTCTGCTGTGGAAGTTTCCTGGGTAACATTGGGCCAGTCACACAGTC
>NW_015252345.1:0-499 GCF_001447785.1 Gekko japonicus
CCGAGTGAAGGGCAGGGTATATATCTAATATCTTCTTCTCTTCTTCCACTGAGTCACAGAACGTGTCTAGTAGGAATAATAGAAATGGGCATGAATGTGTCACTTTGAGGTCTGATATCGTGAATGGAGGTGGGGGAAGGGGTGACACTCTTTTGAATGATGAGTGGTTTGGGTTACTGTCTGGAGCCTGGATCTATTGGGTTTGGCATTTACCTTGGTATGGTGTTGAGTCGCATGTTCCTGTTTCTGCTCATGTCACAATGATGTCATTACATAGTTGAAAGACTCCTTTCCCGCATTTATCAGGGAGTAGAATTGAAACAGGGGTTCCACACAGCACTTAAAATAGTAATATATTTCGTCACTTTTTAATAGGTGGGCAGAATGGGGATTCTGGAACGTGCAGTTTAGTGGGCAAGAATGAGAAAAGTTGCAGACATTCTGGGCTTTCAGAGTTCTATAACGTAAATCTATGTTGCTTTACACGTGATAGTTTAGT
>NW_015252346.1:0-499 GCF_001447785.1 Gekko japonicus
AAGGGAAACCTTTACCTTTACTATTCCCCCACCTGTGACACGGCGGTACAAGGAGTTTTGCCCAGCAAGTGGGTACTTGCCTGCTTCACAGTTCTGATTCTGCTCCACCCCCGTGTCAGGTTGGAACTGCAGGGGAGCCGCTTCTTACCTGGAGGTCGGCCCTCTTATTGGGACTGTGCCCTTCTCCCAGGGCAGGATGGAGACCCGAGCAGCGCAGTTTTTGTTGCCTGTTGCTCTTAGAAGCCGTCCACTCATCTTTCCCCCACGTTTTGGTGCTTGTGTTAGGTTGCCAACCCCGACGGAGACTTAAGACTGACAATTTTGAATTCCTCTGTCCTTGAGCGGCCCCGAGCCTTGACTCTGCTACCTAAAGAAGGGTAAGTGGGGTGCTAAATGTACTACCGATGTTGTCAGTAAGCCTCATACCTGGGAAGTCAGGTGTAATACACGCATTAAAAACATAAAAACGCAAATCACATAGCAGAAGAACTCCCAACAG
>NW_015252347.1:0-499 GCF_001447785.1 Gekko japonicus
TGGGCATACCATATTTGGGAATCCACTATATAATACTTATCATACAACCATCTTCATTATTTAATAGGAGCAGAGTTTATGTAGCAGTTTAAAGAGCATTCTAAGTGCTTCACATAACATTATTTCAGTAACCGTTACAACTATCCTGTAAGGTAGATCAGCTTTATCATCATCTCCATATTGGAGATGAGAACAAGGAGGCTAAACAGAGAAATGATACATCTGATAAGGCCAATCACTGAGTTTTTGATCAAGGCCCACAACCTGGCCTGTTTAACAACAACAAAAACCTCTAAAGCCTGACAAAGGCTTTGTTTTAAATTAAGCTTTTACATTTGACTAAGGAAATTCATTTACATGGGTGTTAATATGGACTCCTCACACTGTTTAGTACAAGCTAAGATAAAACATTAAATGCACATTAATATCTGTTGTTTGCAGCATTTGAGGCTAATGAATTCAGGCAGTGCAAAATGCTCTGAGTGCAGGAAAACATCCC
>NW_015252348.1:0-499 GCF_001447785.1 Gekko japonicus
TGACCAAATTTATACATTAATTAACTAAAGCTGTCTGGAGGGACCAATGCTAATGGCTGTCTTGATGAGTTATTGTAAGAAAGGGTAAAATAATAATAATTAAAGATAGCCTTTTCATCAGACAATGTGCAGGGCGGTTTAATATTAAGTAGAATAACATTTTGTGTAGTCTACCAAACAGCAAAGGTATTCCAAAACACTAGTCAGGCAAATCTATGCCTGGTTTCCTAAGTTCACGTAAGTGACTTACAGAAATGGTCCTAAAGGGACAAACTGCTTTGGTGAGAAAGCAGGGAGGCACAGAGGCAGTCAACACAAAGCAGTTGCTTACCTGTTCTTCAGGTGCTGAACGCTGCCCAGGCACCTGAACCGCCCGTTGACCATGATTGCCATTCGCGTGCACAGGGCCTCACACTCTTCCATGCTGTGGACAGAAAACAGAAACATTGAAGTACCCAATCGAGTAAGGACCTGAGCAATGTTCCCTCTAAGCTGAGTT
>NW_015252349.1:0-499 GCF_001447785.1 Gekko japonicus
AGCCTCAGCTACTGAACTACGGCCTGGCCAAACAGATGCGTGCGTGCGGGGTCTAATGTCTTTAAGGCACTTCTACGCTAAATGTAAAGCCACCTCCAGGTGGCATACGTACATGTGTATGTGCTATCAAATGGCAACTGACTTACGGGGACCCCAGCGAGGGGCTTTCAAGGGAAGTGGGAAGTAGGGGTGGATGGCCCTTGCCTTCCCCTACAGAATCTTCCTTGGCGGTCTCCCATCCAAGTAGCAACCCTGCTTAGTTTCTGACTTATGGCAACCCCAGCAAGGGGCTTTCAAGGGAAGTGGGAAGTAGGGGTGGATGGCCCTTGCCTTCCCCTACAGAATCTTCCTTGGCGGTCTCCCATCCAAGTAGCAACCCTGCTTAGTTTCTGACTTATGGCAACCCCAGCAAGGGGCTTTCAAGGGAAGTGGGAAGTAGGGGTGGATGGCCCTTGCCTTCCCCTACAGAATCTTCCTTGGCGGTCTCCCATCCAAGTAG
>NW_015252350.1:0-499 GCF_001447785.1 Gekko japonicus
AAGTTGAAACTAAATTGCTTTATGTTTCTGTAAGTCCTTGGGGTATAAAGAAAGTATCTTGCGCCTGAAATGTTGTCAAACTCTTATCTCAAAAATATTCTAAATAAAAACCTCTTGTATACAACACAATAGAATCTTCTTAAGAATGTAAACAGGATAACTAACAAGTGAAACCTTACCTTTATGTTGGGTGTCCTGGGTTTAAAACATTATTTGAATGTATATTAATCAAACAATATTAAAACAGTTTATCAATATCAATAGAACAACGTACCTTTTCAGCAATACTATACAAAACTTCATCCATTTTCATACAAGTAGGATCCCAGTCATGCCCAAAGCGAATGACCACCACACGGTCTTCTTCTGAAAGAATGGCCTGGTCTACTTGCCAGCCATTGTGTAAATGAGGAAGCATATACGACATTTTCAGAACTTATGCAAGACCTGTAAAAGGATAAAGCATGCAATAATTCATAATCTGGATAATTCTTAACAA
>NW_015252351.1:0-499 GCF_001447785.1 Gekko japonicus
TTTAGGTTACTAACAGGGCCATCTGACAGCCATGCTGATGGAGGGAACTGGAGTCAAGGAATACATGCTCCTGGGCCTGCCTCCCCCATGGTCCTTTCTCTCCTCCCTTTCCTTCTTAGACCCCGAGGTGAAGGCAGGACCAAGCAACAGTCTGTCTGCTGTCCTTCAGCACCACCGGCCACCAGTCCTGACTGGCTTAGGACTTGGGCCCCAGGATCGCTCTCTGCTGACAGCCAAAACAGGAAGTGACATCATTGTGCCAGCACAATGCTCAAGGATTCCACCCAAGTGAATCCTAGAGTGTCATGCAGACTTCACTTCCAGGTTGGCACCAGAAATGACATCACGGCATTGCCATGACGCCTATTTCAGCCCATTTTCCCCCTTTACTGGGAGCTGGTGGGCACAATGGGGTTCACAGTATGTATACCACACAATTATTTTAAAAAATAGCTCACAGTTGTTCCTTATAGGGCGCTAGGCACGATCACTCACCAAT
>NW_015252352.1:0-499 GCF_001447785.1 Gekko japonicus
GCAAGCTCTATTGAGCAGAGTGGGACTTTCCTTTTATATTCAAGGGTTATAGTATGTGGGTTTATTTGTGGAGATAGTAAGGGATGAGAAACTTGCTGGTCACTCTGTGCTTCGCATTTGAAGTATGCATTAGCACCTAAAATAACTCACTCCATGAAGCCTAGAACCCAAGATTCTCTACTGGATACAATACCTTTATGTTCCCAGGGGGATGGATCTCCTCAGCCCCTTCCCTGCTTTGCCTTCTGTCAGCGAGAAGGGTCTGCTTCTGTTGTCTTTCTTCACTGATCTGAAGCTTGGAAGCCCTTCCCATTTCCACAACCCACACCACGGTTTTGATAACAACACAAATCATTTCCTTCTCTGATAAAAGCCTTCCAAGAACAAACATGTAGCTACACCCATTTCTATTCCACCCCCCCTTTCCTTTCTCTGCCACATTTTAAAAAGCTGAGGAAACTCTTAGATGGGTGAACTGACACAGAACTTACTTTCACCA
>NW_015252353.1:0-499 GCF_001447785.1 Gekko japonicus
CTGGATACAACAGCCGAAGCTAAGTATCTAAGGAAATGGAAAAATATCCAAAAAGAGCATAGCTTTATAAGCAAGGGTATTATTAAATAAGGGAATGCGCGCAAAGAGGGGCGAGGTGGAAGAGGGTAGGAGTTAATTAGGCTGTAAAAAGATCCACATCAAGAGATAGAGAGAAAAGAACGCAAGATTTAAATCCCAGGAGAGTAAAGTAAAGGGGAAATAAACAATTCCAAACCTTAAAAACCTTAAAAATCGCAAACGGGTTGAGAGTAAATTACCTACAGCTGTTGCCTTGTGTCTCTTTAAAAGTCACAGGAGCGAACGGCACGGAGAGCGTGAAACGAAAGAGCGGTCAATCCGGAAGTCAGGGTGGTTACGTCGTCGAGATCGGAGAGGAGAGCGGCGCCACAGGCAAGCAGCAAGGAGCAGTGTCTGCGCCTGCGTGGAGGAAGAGCTGCCAGCGCACAGAGGAAACGCTGGGAGAGACGTCGTTTGCGTC
>NW_015252354.1:0-499 GCF_001447785.1 Gekko japonicus
AGTCACCATAGCTAGTAGCTACTGATAGATCTGTCCTGCATGAACCTGTTTAATCATCTATGCCCGTTCCAGTGGTTCATGTTCTCTGCTTTTTGTGCCTTTAAGAACTTTTGGAATTCCTTTGAATAACCCAATTGTGTTTATAGGATAGCGATGATGTATTTGCTGTCCATCAGACTTCCGTCAGTCCGTCGTCGTCCCCTCCCATCGCTGGACTTTGTTCGGATCTCTGAAGCTCCTGTCTTGGTTTTTGTTATAGGTTACTGATATTCATCAAAGCACATGGGCACTGATGAGAACATCAAAGGAAAGGGATCTTCTTGATGTGATGGAATTTCGCAACAGGCTTTGGCTCTTTTGTGGTTCAATCAATGTGACTGAAGCCAGTGAAGCCGATGGGCAGTAGATTCTTCTTGACACAGTAATGCTTCTTGACACAATCAGTGATTAAAAGGTGGACTTTGCTGCCAGCCAGAGGATGTAGTGATGGCCACATGAG
>NW_015252355.1:0-509 GCF_001447785.1 Gekko japonicus
GATGTTGCATGCATCCTTAAGATGACTAAAGAATCTCCTGCTTTGAACTTCCTTTGATTCCTTTGTCCACCCTCCCCCCACAGTTGCTTTTGTGTAAAACTGAGGTTGTCAGTTTGCAGCAGCAATGGCCCTCTTGGTGCATGTAAATCTGTTTTGGTTATTTTAATGGTGTTTAATTCATAAGAACATAAGAAGAGCCCTGCTGGATCAGACAAATAGTCCATCTAGTCCAGCATCCTGTCTCACACAGTGGCCAACCAGTTCCTCTGGATGGCCAACAAAAGGGCATAGAGGCCAAAGCCTTCCCTGATATTGCCTCCTGACACTGAGGTTCAGAGGTTGACTGCCTCTGAATGTGGAGGTTCCCTTTAGTCAACATGGCTAGTAGTCACTAATAGACCTGTCCTCCACAAATCTATCTAATCTGCTTTTAAAGTTGTCTAGGCCTGTAGCTGTCACTACATCCTCTGGCGGTAAATCCCACAGTTTAATCACTCTGTGAGTAATAA
>NW_015252356.1:0-499 GCF_001447785.1 Gekko japonicus
TAGCCTTGTTGAAAATAGAAATATACCAGTGTCAGATATAATATGAATTCTTCAAAGAAGAGCTGATTGAAGATTTAAGAAGCCAGCTGTATGATGGTCTTGAATTCCTTGTCTCTTTGCAGTTTTTTTTTTATTTTAGTGGCCTGATTTCAGTGAAAAATCATGTGGCTCTGTTTTATTACTGGAATAAATGGTGTGCAATTAAAAATCCTATATTTTATAGTATGCAGTCAAAAGAAGCCAGGAGATTACATAAAAACTGTGATGCTTATCTAGAGCAGCATATTAAATAAAGCTTCCCAATGAAAGCATTCCAGTAACATGTTTCCATAGATCTCCTATTATGGAATTATAAAGTATCAATATTATGCATGTGATTATTGGGAAGGCTAATCACTCATATGATATATTATTGCCCTGAAGCTAATTCAGACATATCTACCAGCTCATGGGGAAAATGTTCAATTATGTTAATGGGCGACTTTCATAAACAGTGTTA
>NW_015252357.1:0-499 GCF_001447785.1 Gekko japonicus
AGTCAGTATTCCCCCTCCCCAGCTGATCAAATACAACAAGACCAAGAGTCAACTCAAACCTTTGGTTATATTTCAGATCATTTCTCCTCACCTAGCCAGTTTGGATGCATCAATGTAAAGCAGACGGTTCTTCCCTTATCCCAAATCACATCTTGCAATGGAAATTCAATAGATTTAGAAGGGAATAACGCTGTTCAGGACTGCACTGCTAATCCCTAGCGCTGTGCCTTCAAACTGAGCCATTGGCCATGCCTGCCTTTGCTGGCATAAAAGGGCAGAAAGGTGTCTTGGAAAGAGCTGATTCAACTTGGCACTGAGAGGTGGGATTGCACCCTTTGCAGCTATGGTTTTGGGGACAACAGGTATGCTACAGACTACTGTGACATATATCTCACAGATGTGACACAAGACACCTCAAGAATAAAGGTTTCCCTCCAGAGAAGCTCCAATACTTTCTGTTGTTCTAGAACTCCTCTTCCTGGACAGTTGGGGGGAGGAT
>NW_015252358.1:0-499 GCF_001447785.1 Gekko japonicus
AAACAAGTGTGCTGCTGAGATGGTAGAACTTAACCTTCAGAGAAAGTGAATGCTCATTGCATTGGCACCCATCACAGAATGTTGAAAACAATTCCAGAGCATTCTGATTTGTTTTGCATCCCAAATTTGATGTCAAGTCAATACGACTGACTTGTTTATTAAAATCTGCTGGGATCTATTGTTGTATGAATGTTTTTGTTGATATTTCTGTTTCAGATGATATGCTGTTAAAGGGGTGATTCAACTATTTTTATAAAAAACAAAATGAAACAAAAAACCTCAAAAGACTTTTTATAATGGGGAGGGATTCCAGGACACCTGCCAGTTCACCTCACAGCTTGTTCACCATTTACTATCAGGGAGCTGTTTGGGTGATTGAAACCTATTTGTGCCATTTTGCACCAAAAGGCTAGTTGCAGTAGGGGATCTGGACTCCCATCCTATTTATTCATTTACACCAGTTATATCCAAATGAAAGATTGATAAGATTAGAATCTTC
>NW_015252359.1:0-499 GCF_001447785.1 Gekko japonicus
GGGAGGGTTGGCCCTGCCCTGGAATTGCCTTGTCCTTGGAGGCAGGGTGCTCCCAGTGAGTAAGCCAACTATCATGCAGGTGAATTCCAGGCCTGGACAGGTCACTTTATTTGCCTCGCCAGTGGAAGAAGGGTGGGCTCAGGTGGTCAACCACATGCTGTGCAAGTGGCTCCCAGGCCTGGGCAGGGTGGAAGGTTTCAACCTGCCCTGCCCTGAATTGCACTACTGCCACCTGCTGTGTGGATGGCTGCCAGGGCAGGAGGGGTGTTGGCCCTGTGGTCATTCGGTCAGCAGAGAGAGGGTGGGCCTGGCCAGGCACACGGTGACAGCCATGCACAACAGTGCCAGCAACATTTCCCTCTCACCTGCTTCTGGGAGAGGAGGGGTGTGACTATCCCAGGGTGGTGCACTGGAAGTTTGATGCCTCTTCTCTGCTAGGTTGCACAGAATCCAGAACCCACGCCTGACAACATCTCCTCAGAAAGCACTTTCCTGGGGG
>NW_015252360.1:0-499 GCF_001447785.1 Gekko japonicus
GGCTGAGCTCCATAGAAGTAGGGCAGGATGAACATGTATTGGAAAGAAAGTCTTTACTAAGCGGCCTGCGGCAAATTACTTGGGCCTTGTCTGTACCACTCATGCTCGCTCCGGGCACACTGCACATGGGTATAACATCATTGGAATGCTCACAGATTGATGACTCACCACTTGATGACTCGAAGGCAAATGGTGGGACTTGGTGCTGAAAAGGTTGCATTTCAGGTAACTTCGGGAGATGGGGAAATTCAGACATTCGTGATGGATAATGGATGGCTCATCTTCCCACATGAGTCATAGCAGGATGCACATCCCTGTGCAAACCAGTCCAAAGTCTGTTTTCAGAAGTGGTGCTTAAAT
This sequence comes from Gekko japonicus, assembly GCF_001447785.1. Taxonomy (NCBI): domain Eukaryota; kingdom Metazoa; phylum Chordata; class Lepidosauria; order Squamata; family Gekkonidae; genus Gekko; species Gekko japonicus. Next base: position 361 of record NW_015252360.1, read on the forward strand.
TTCTCCCTCCCTCCATCACAATTGGTAACTCAAATGTACGAACCAATGTTGACTAGAATAGTGCACATGTTTAGATTTGGAAATCGACTGTCGTCTGCTTTCCTATCCCATATGGCTAACAGCATTAGAACAGCTATAT
>NW_015252361.1:0-499 GCF_001447785.1 Gekko japonicus
ATACCGAATAAACTGAATACTGATACTGACCCTTTGACCCAATGAAGAAGGTGGGTGTTCACCTGCTAAGTTTAAGCACTCTGGTTGGAAAGGAATGTTCTCCTCCCATTCTGTGCCTTGCTGATAAGATTTTATTTTCTGGATGTCATTCTGCAAGGCATAGAGAACAGACTCATCTGAGCCTTGATTGGATCGCTTATTGCTCTGCTGACGTTTGCTGAGTAGGGGGAAATGGCCAGGAGTCTGCTGTTCGGCTTTGCAGCCCTGCTTTGCTATGTCCAGAGTGAGTACCAGAAATAAAACTATGATGGGGGAGACAGGGGATGGAGGCGCAAGTGTTCGAAGACAGCAAATCTCCAAATAGCTGATTGGATATCACTGATCAAGAAAGCCCACGTGTAGGTTCGCCAAGTGTACTTACCCTTGCCGGGCTCCAGGAGCTCTCCCAGGATGTGCACGCGCGCGCCACCAGCACATCCAGGAAGTGACATGCTATGTC
>NW_015252362.1:0-499 GCF_001447785.1 Gekko japonicus
AGCTTCCCATCCCTGCCCTCGCTCATCCATCCCATCACAAGCCACGTCCTGTCTTTCAGCATCTATATCCCAGCCCACAGAGCTCTTGTTCAGCTCCAGCCCTTGGAACGAAGGGTCCCCGTCGACAGCTAAGCACCGTCCAGGGTCCCATTACAGCCAATCAGAGCCGCGGATGCAGATGAGGGCTCCGTCAGTTATGAATATGAATATGCACAGCTATCAGGCAGCCCCTGGGCCCTGCCGCTTTGTTAAGCGACCGATTGAAGGGGAAGGGAGGCGGGTGGTTGGAATGCGGGGCTAATTTGCCTGCAACCTTTCGTTCTCTCTCTCTCTCTTTTTTTGGCAGATCTTTTCTCTGTGTGGGATGGAACAGAGACTCGTACAGGAATGAGCCCAGGGGGGTCGATACGTGTGCGGTGGGCAGGCACCCTGGCGAACACTGGGAGGGTTGCAGGGGAGGGGTCGGAGTGCCTCTCTGGCCCCAGCTCCTGCCAACCTA
>NW_015252363.1:0-499 GCF_001447785.1 Gekko japonicus
AGGAAACAAGATGTGGGGGGACTTTATTGCTGGGGGGGAAAGTCTATAGCAGGGGACCTCTCAGTCTGGGACCCCATTCCTCACCACAGTTCCCAGGCCAGCAGGGGAAGGAGGGCTCTTTGGCATCATGGCAATGCACAACATCACTTCTGGTACAGAACTGGAAGTGATGCCATTGTGTCATTCTTGGAATTCCCCGCAAACTCTCTGGTTCGCCAGAGTTTTGGGGGAATCCTAGAGCATTGCTCTTCCACGATGTCACCACTTCATTTTTGCACTGGAAGTGATGTTGTGAATAGGTGCGATGCCAGAGAAACTGTCCCTGCCTCTCAAATGCTCTTTATTCATAAAACAGGCTCCCCTTTCTGCAGTTCTAAGCAACAAAGTGAGGCTATCTAATGCCAAGAGGTCATGTTGCTACTCTGCTGCCATCGCCCTACTCTTGTGGTCATTTCCGTAGCATAGGACAACATGGTCAGTGCAGAGGATGGGAAGATGC
>NW_015252364.1:0-499 GCF_001447785.1 Gekko japonicus
TTGGGCACATCTCACCAGCCGTCTTGTCCTACCCCCTACCCTTCCCCACCTCGGTCCTCTATGTTGCCCGCTCTGCTAGGCTTACCTTTGCTCGGCGACTTGCCCCAGTGCGGGCAGCAGAGTCGCCCTGCCGTTTGACACTGTTCAGAAGTGTTTATCTGTGTTCCATGCTGGACTCTCGATCTCCCTCTCCCACCCTCCCCCCGCAGTGCAACGTGCCTGAGGGCGGACTCGTCCCCAAATCGCTGTATCAAACCGATGAAGAGCCTGAAACCTCCGACCACATCCGCCTCTGGACAGAAACCATCTATCACTCTGCAAGTGTCTTCAGGGGAGCTCCCCATGAGGTAGGAAGGGGTGTGTGTGGCGGGGGTCTGGGTCCTCCTGGTCAGTTGAGAAGGGCTGGAAGCAGCAGCAGGCTGATAGTGTTGCCAACCCCCAGTTTGCACCTGGAGATCTCCTGCTCCAGGCAACCAAGATCCGCTCCCCTGGAGAAAAC
>NW_015252365.1:0-499 GCF_001447785.1 Gekko japonicus
CATTGCTCCCCAGTCCTAGATCCTGCTGTTTTGGAGGGGGAGAGAGAGAGAGATCTGACAAGACAGATGCTCAGAGCCTACCCTGTAGGAATAGTGGCACCTGTGTAAAACACTGAATCCCTGTCCAGGATGGGACATGGTACAGCTGAGGCCCGGCAACAGGTTTTGGTTACTCCACTTAGGTCAGTCACTGGGCTCGTCCCCCAGGTCTTTGGGTTGTTTTTCTTTTAACCCTCATCTTTCTGTCTTCTGTGCCTCTTCCGTAGACCGGCCTGGCTAGCTCTCCTGTGGCACCTACCTCCACTAGCACGACATCGACGACTACTGAGGGCACCGCCCCAGGCACCCCCAGCCCCTCAGGGAGGCTCAACCCCCTGATGCCCCAGCTTGTCAACCCGCTGCTGAGTACCACGCTTCTGGGTGAGTGATTGCCCTTCTCTTACAGTTCCCATTTCTGGGAGGGTGCGGCGATTACGGTGCAGCCAGGTGCGGAGTGCAG
>NW_015252366.1:0-499 GCF_001447785.1 Gekko japonicus
AGCATATCCTGAATGCTGACAGCTCCACAGATGCTGTTTCAACTGCGCACACAGATAACTTCTCCTTCAGCAGCACTTCAGCTCTGGTTGGTCCACAGCACCTCAGCAGATACTAGTTTTGCTGTTTCAGGGAACATCCTTAGCTGTCTTCCTCAGCCCTCTCACTTACTCCTTCCCACAAAGACACCATGTCAGTCTACTAGGCAACAATTTACACTCTCCTCAAAATTTCCCTCCCCCATGGCAACATTCTCAAACTTGTCATTTCTTAAAAGCTTACTTTATCCTTTCAGTTAAACATCTGATACTCTGGCAAATTCTATAGTGCCTCCAGTTTAGCCCACTGTGGTCCTTGCTTTCTTTTGGATTCTGCAGAGGTTTTTGCCAAAGCAGTCATTAGCTTAAGAGATATGTGAACAGACTGTTAACTTTCCTTCTCTGAAACTATATAAGTGAGACATCTCGCAGTTTTTTCTGTTGAGGCTAAGGCTCAATTCAG
>NW_015252367.1:0-499 GCF_001447785.1 Gekko japonicus
AAACCCCCGAGAGGAGCCTGAGCAAGCAGTCGAGAACAACTTACATGCAAGAACAACTATCCTCAGCAACTTTTATTGGAACAAGGCAGGGGCAGTATAAACTACGGAGCGGTACATCTCAGTGGCCGCTGAAACTCTGTTACTATGGCAACGCGGTTGCTAGGGAGAATCTGTGCTCTCGGATGTGCTTCCAACAGCAGGCAAATCTGTAACAGCGCAAAGGGCATGTCCCACACCGGCACACTTTTAATTTGGTTTGATGCTGGCCTAGTTTAGACAGGCTTATGGTGACTGACTGAGAGAAGGTTACTCAAACATCTCAGAAGTGTCCCTAAACCTTCACACACACACCCCTCCCGAAGCAAAGCTGGACTGTCTTCCCTCTCTTCTTCTTGCGTAGCTTCCCCGCATGTTGAAACGTAGATCTTGTGCCTTAGAGTGGGAGTCAGTCTTTTAAATGTTAATTTAGTATTATTTCTTGGATTCAGGGGTTGGCCGG
>NW_015252368.1:0-499 GCF_001447785.1 Gekko japonicus
CCGTTGTGCCAAAGTCCCCTTCCCTTCCGAGCTGGAAGACCTTTGGATGTCAAAAGGAGCCGCTCTATTTTCTGCTTGTGTATCAATGCTTACAGCGCATGCTGGCCTGCCCCCCTCTCTCTTGCCTCAATGCAGACATTTTCTCGTCAAACTGCTGTGCAGGCAGATCTGGAATAGAAGAAGTCCCTTCCCTGGGACACTGTATATTGAGTTCACTGGGTCATGAGCGAGTGAGAAATTAGAGATGACCCCCCGAGCCAGAGAGGGCTCGTGTATGCGCGCATGCACACATCGCTTGCATCATTGATTTGCACAAGGAAAAGAAGAAAAAGCAACCTAAGGAGAAAAGCCAGAAAGCAATTGCACAACATGGGGGTAATTCTCCGGAGTCCCTGATCATATTGATTTCAACCCTCTCATGCGCCTCCCTAGCAGCAGCCCTCCTATGATATATAATGCAAGCTCTTGGCCGTGTGTGTGTGTGTCTGTGTGTCTGTGT
>NW_015252369.1:0-499 GCF_001447785.1 Gekko japonicus
ATGCCACTCCCATGACATGAGGTATTGGCTGGTGTTTAAGACAATACAGTTGCTGGAATTGATGGACTTTCAGTCCTACTCAGTGGCAGTTCTAATGTTTTTGAGATTACGTTCCAGTGAGAGGTATTTAAGTATGCTGCCTAGGGAAGTCAGCTATCACAGCTGAAATCAGACAGACAGAACACTACCAACAAAAGACTATAAAATATTCTATAACACAGTTCTTATGCCTACCCTTCCAGACTTGGGTTAAACAGGAAGTATTCATTTATTAATAAGAATTCTCTACATGAGATGATAGGAAGGAGATGGTTTGTGACAACTGTACTAAAATCAGTTCTTTTTGATTTGGCCGATTTAATACCAATGCCTTTGGTTCAGAAGCCAAATGAAGAGTGAAATGCCTGTGTAATTCAAACTGTAGTAGCCCAGTTGGATTTGACACAGCAAGGCTCCACAGACTTCAGGGAGGAGGGAAGGTGGCATGATATAGACTGAT
>NW_015252370.1:0-499 GCF_001447785.1 Gekko japonicus
CTTGCCCACATTCCTGGAATGTGGGGTGGGTGCCACTGCCACACTGGGGAATGGTGCTCAGAACAGCCATAGGTGTCATGCCAGAGATCCAGATGTGGCTCCCAAGCCACTGAGTATCACTGATTTAACCACTATTGAATGAGCAGCGTATGAGAAATGGAGTGGTATTTTTTAGATTCATTTTCAGACCGACCCTGTTGAAGGATGTGAGCCTCAGGAAACTATACAAATAAATATTTGCATAAAGGAATTGTAAATCCTTTGAACGTATTTTCATGGCTGGTCTTTTCTTGGTTTTTTCCAATAAATGTTCTTAATTTGATTAATGATGAAACGCATCATTAGAGGTCAAGAAATATAACTCCAAAACTAATAATCTTCAAAGTGAAATTGAATTTATTGCTAGGGGCATATAGGATCATATTTTCAGACCAGCATCAGGCTTTCCATTTGGCTTGAGTTTCTTTGAAGCAGATAGTGATTTACCCCCCCCCCCCGG
>NW_015252371.1:0-499 GCF_001447785.1 Gekko japonicus
CGGGGTTGAATGCCCTTTGGGCAGGCAATCCCCCGCCCTCCCAGGGGACCTGGCAGCCTTTAATGAAAGCCATTTTCTGTTTGGCTCTGCTCCTGCAGTAGCCGTTTTGCAGTTGTGCCCACGACCCCGTGTCAGCATTCCAAAGGTGCCCCCAGTCTCAGAAAGGTTGGTGTGACCCCTGTTTGATGGAAATACTGAACGGAGATGGATTGTGTGTTTCGCCCTAGTTCTTGTGGGTGTGGAGGGACGACGTTCTCCTGCAAACCAGATTTTATTTTGCTGATTGATTACTGCAGGGAATATCACTACTTAAATTAAAGCCATGAGTGTTGGGAGTTACTGACATCTAATAAAAGTAAACGCGACTGAAGAATATGCAGGTTTGACTGCTGGTTTGTTTTGCTCAGAGTGGTCTATTCTGGTTGGCCATAGCTGTCAAGCAGAGAAGAGAAAAGGTCTTTCCTGACTCCTGCTACTGAAGATCTCTCTCTTTTTTTTA
>NW_015252372.1:0-499 GCF_001447785.1 Gekko japonicus
CTCTCCTGCTTGCTCTGAGGCATACTGGAATAGCCCCTTAAAGAGGCAGTATATAACAGGGACAATCACCTGTTTGGTCAGCAACTAGTTTATGAAATCTTGACATTAGAGGGACTGGGGATAACTGGTTGGGCCTAGGAGATGGTAATTGTTTCCCTATGTCTTGGAGGAGACAGTCCTTAGAAATGTCCCTTCCCAGTGACACCTATCTCACTTATCTCACCCACCAAGAAGCTCAAGGCAATGCACATGGTTTTCCCTTCTCTACTTCATTGCAACCCCATAAGGGTAGGTTAGGTTGAGAGAGAGAGAGGGATTGACCCAGATCAGCCAGTGATCTTTATGGCACAGTAGGGATTTGAACCACTATAATCCTAACCACACTGGCCATGGAGAAAGAAAGGGTATAAATGAAGGGAATGGATCCTACCCCTATCCTACCAATCCTCTGAGAAAATTTGAAGCCTTTGCCCTGCCTATGGTTTTTCTCCAACTTAAA
>NW_015252373.1:0-499 GCF_001447785.1 Gekko japonicus
TTTTATGCAATATTTATCTACCTTAATCGGGAATGCAATATTTATCTACCTTAATTGGGAATAGAGAAGTATGTTCCAGTAGTCTGGGTTGCATTGTTGATGATTTGTTCCAAAAGTCAGATTTCTTTTGCTTTAGGAAGTTTTCTGATATTTTTGCTTAGTAAACTTTTTTCAGCTCTGCTCTTGCAGCATTCCAAGTTATCATGTGCTACTGTCTACCTTGTTCTATTTCTAATATTGTAATCTAGAACATCAGATCATATTCCTGTTGATTCTAATTTCTGCTACTCTCTAAATAAAAAATTACATGGATGTGTGCTTTCAGCGTAGCCTGGGACACATCTGGAGTTACATTAATCTAATAATAAATCTCCAAGGCCTGTCTAATTTCTTCTACTAGGTTCTTACTGTGAAGTAATGAATTATTTAATCCCCACTGTTAGGAGAAGTCAAAACACTGCTGGGTCATTATGACTGGTGCATGATCTGCATATATCAT
>NW_015252374.1:0-499 GCF_001447785.1 Gekko japonicus
TCTGCCTTCAGTCTCAGTGAGAAAGGCAATTTATAAATAAAATCACTGTGATGCCAGCAGTATTTTACCTGACTGATGGGCCATGGAAGGCTTTCACAGACATCAGAAACCCCAAAGCAGAAACATTCAGTGCAACCCTGGGGATTTCTTTCTTGAAGATTGTAGAATCCTGGCTTGCAGTGGTCACAGTTTTCACCTTCCACATTTTCCTGTAGAAAGCATATAATTCTTGATTTATGGTTACCATGCTGAATAACCAGTGTACACTGCACGTTAGAAGGCGTTCTTGCATAACACGAGGAGAAAAATGTAACAGAACAAACCGTCATCTTCACCATCTTTTCAGGTATCAAAATTATACAGGCTCAGCATTCCCATTTACAATATAGTACAATGTAAGTGCAATACCACCAACACTGAAAATATTAAGTCTTTCATGCATGCATTTACTAAATAAGAATAGAAGGGAGTGAGTCTACTATTGGGAGGCATAATCAAA
>NW_015252375.1:0-499 GCF_001447785.1 Gekko japonicus
AGCTTTAAAAAGTTGGCATTTTTTTTGCCTTAAAAGCAGCGGCTGTTGAATATATTAATGCCTGCTTTTTATCTCATTGGACTGGAATTTTGTAGAGCTAGTGCATCAGGAAAGTTGGCCATTATTTTTAACAATTTTCCACATGTACTTTGCAAATAAAACACAACTTTCGTTTGCGGCGCTACAAATCCCATTAACATAATTTTTCATGAGCTGTTCCATTCATTAGTTAACATATGGCCAGAACTGGACTTCCGATGTGCAGTACAAATATGAAATAAATGTCCTTATGTCAATGGATTTGCAGTATGTTAATACTATGGTCAATTAAAAAATACGGGAGAGGGTGCAAATGTGGTATGTGAAGAAAGCTCTCTCACAGCAATTTTGCTTTACGGAAAGAAAGGTTAATATCACCTAACATTTGCCAAACACTGAGGGCCTGTAATGAGTTTTGTAAAACATCACCAGGACAGGAATTTTAAAAAGAGATCTGCTT
>NW_015252376.1:0-499 GCF_001447785.1 Gekko japonicus
TCCCCAGGGAGATTCCTCTGTCTCTATTGTTGTCTTCTACCAGCAAGTGAAGACATTTGTTTGGCATTCCCTCATTAATTCTTATTATTCCTCCTCGGTGTTTGTGTGTTTATGGGCTCATATTTTGTTTTAAATAATGTATATATCTTTGGATTTTAAACACTTTTTAACTTTCTGAAATATTTTTAATGTTCTGGTGTTCATCACCTTGGGGACACTGGATGGAAAGGTGGCATTGAATTGTTTTGAAACAACAACAACAATAATTGGAGGATAACACTTTCCACAATGTCTGATTCTTTGAACAGTGTATCAGTGTCAATCTCTTTAAGACTGCATGCTTGAACACTATTGCAAATTCTTCACAGAACACAGAATTTCCACATTCCTGAGTACATGAAGCCCTCCTTCTTTACTATTTGTATAGTAATTGCATAAACACAATCACTTGAACATCCATTAATCTGCTGTTCTTAGAATCATAGAATGTTAGGGTTGG
>NW_015252377.1:0-499 GCF_001447785.1 Gekko japonicus
TCTAGATGAAAAGCTTCAGTATCTTAGCTTCGAAGGAAGCAAATCAGTCACTTCCCAACATGGATTTAAAGGCACAGGCACACACTGCTTACTATGTGGTATCAAGAGCTGGAGTGGCTGAGTAAGCAGTAGGAATTATTCGCTTACTGAACTTACTTTGGCTGTGTTTTGGAAAAGGAAAGGAGGAAGGCTAAAGTCACTGCTGGGAGGGGCACACTGTGACCGATCTTTGACTTCAGAAGTCATGAACAGGACGGGTCTATCGGGCAGTACAGTGTGGCTGAATTCCAACGTGCTTTCCTCTGCCCGGCCTTATCTATGGAAGACGTCTGAGCTCCCTGAAAGGACTGCTGGAATAATCTGTGACAAAAAGAGGTGAGCAGGGCAGGCTTCCTCCACAGAGAGCTAGCGGCAGGGCATATTGTAAGACCTGGTGCGGTAGATAGCCAACTGCTTTTGTGAAAGAGAGAATCTATCTGAAGTAACATGAGGGGTGTGT
>NW_015252378.1:0-499 GCF_001447785.1 Gekko japonicus
CCTCCACAGTTATTTGTGTTGGGGCTTTTCTCACTAAAATAGGGAAATGCAATTCTGTTCTCCCTTGAAGACTTTTATAAGGCTTCAGTGGGAAATGGTCAGGGTGGATGGAATAATAAAAGTTTTCTTTTTCCCCCTTCTGTCCTTGCAAAACTCACTTTTGGATGAAGTGGGGATCAGCATTTATGGCTATGACCTGTATAGCCAAAGAGTTGTGATTCACGAACCTCCCAGTAAAGTTCTGTGGCACTTCAAAGACTAATAACATTTTAGGCAGATTATTTCAGTTGAAATATATGCATGTCTATAGTATACGGTTTCCAGGCCTGGTTTCCTTGTGGGAGATGGGGGGTGGGGACGGGACATGGAGAGGCAGCCATCAGCAGTGATGTGACATCACTTCCAGGAAATCCTGCAAGTGACAAGTTCTACCATAGAGTTTCAAGAAGTTCCTATAGTGGCATAACATATGGGGGAAATCATAGAATCATAGAGTTGG
>NW_015252379.1:0-499 GCF_001447785.1 Gekko japonicus
CACAACCCGGAAAATCTACAGCAACTACTCAAAATCCAAACTAAATAACATTTCTGTGCACTGCTCAACTGTGACCCTTGGGTTGACAGGAAATACTGATGATCCTGTGTGTGCAGGGTGTTTACTACCACTAAGCTGTCTCCCACTTGCTCTCTTTGCAAAACCACTTCTCGTACTATTTTCAAAAGTGGTTTGAGGCACGAGATTGGGACCTGCTATTGAAGGGAGTAGGGAGACGAAGAGGAGGAGGAGGAAGGCTAGGCACAATTAAACTAGTTAGTTCATTAGGACCGGGACTCCAGGTATTAATCCAAGAACCTCATTGCCCACAGCTGGGACCCAGCCAAATGAGCAACCCAGGGGCTGTGTGTTTGGCCCGGGCCTCATATTAGTCCCAATCCTGCCTGCATTGTGCTGTCACTTAGAGTATTAAAGGACACAAACAAAATTATGGACAAAGCTACTCAAAATTGTTGTCGAAGGCTTTTACGGCCGGAGT
>NW_015252380.1:0-499 GCF_001447785.1 Gekko japonicus
CCTACAGGGAGGTAGGGTGGGCTGAGCACATGGTGAAAGAGGCCAGGGAGGGCAGAGCCATGCTTAAATCCTCATCAGTTCTGCCCCTCCACCATGATGCCACTGACATGAGTCACATGCCTCTCCCTTCTTCTAGGGTAAGACAAAGTGGCCCCTGCCCAAGATCACCACCAGGCTCTATGGCTGGACAGAGCCAGATTGTCCCCTCAGTTGGAAAAACACCAGATTGGGTTTAACTATGGGCTGCTTTAGGGCCTGAAACACATAGAACTGCCCTTCAAACGCAAAAGCCAGCAACTCGAAATCAGAGGAGTGAACCAGTAGGAGGTGAAATGCAGATTTAACATTGTACTTAGCCATCTCGGCCCTCACACCATAGTGCTGTATAATACGCACAGCCTAATCCAATGACATGTAGCAGACTGAGCACAAGCTCTCAGGTATTGCATCATTCACTGACTCATCCCTACAGTAGGATAAGTGATGTATGAGGCAATAC
>NW_015252381.1:0-499 GCF_001447785.1 Gekko japonicus
TACTCAAGACATATTGTTGTCAATGCTGCTTTCGAGGGCTTACTGTTAACACTTAGCGTAGTATTAGAGTTGGCATAGTGTAGCATTGAGATTGGCTGAGGGCTGCCGAGACCTGGGTTCCGATCCCTGCTCAGCCAGGAAGCTCTTGGGCCACTACTTCTCTGCCTGCCCTGCCTCACAGTGGTGTTGTGAGAATAAAACAAGCAAGGGATGCTTGCCCCTTGGAGGAAGGACAGGACAAAAACGTGTTGCCGACTTATGTGCCCCCTTCCTGAAGCACAGGAAATGGCTCACGGTCTCCCGGGCAGCACGACAGCTCAGACATTCCTGTGATGCGCTCACTTATTCCTCAGGTGCTGCCGTAAATCCAGCTGGCCCAGAGCTTCAGAGATCCTGACCACGTTCCAGCTGTGCAGCAGTAATTTTTATTAGCAGGGGCAAGGCTCTGTGGCAGGACTCCTTTTTCAATCTGGAATTAATGAGCGACATTAACACACAC
>NW_015252382.1:0-499 GCF_001447785.1 Gekko japonicus
GTAAAGGACCAGAGTCTTTGAATCCAGTGGCCTGAGCTGGAAACTGGAGCCAGAAGAGCATCAAGAAGGCACCAGTCCTCTGCTGACCAAACAGCAGCAGAAGGTCAGAACATATTTGGCTCAAGCCTGCCCAAGTCTCTCTTTTCAGACTACGGAGTTTCCGACCCTGTAGAGGAGCGAGAGCAAAACCTCTTCTCCAACTCTGAGTGGTCTAACCTCTGGCAGGATACAATATGTCTCCGCAGACACTAGAATGCACATTCTTTGCACTTTGTGTGTGTGCGAATCAGGGCAACCCATGTATTTGCCATGCATGCACAGGTCTGGAACATGCAAACTGCCCACTGTATTTCAGGGCTCATGTTTATATATACCAAGGCTTCATGCCTGTGGTAAATATGTGCGTGATTTCTGTTGACACAACACAGTGACCGTGGGAAGCACATATATCCCAATACACGCTGTTGGTACAGTGGCTCAAATGGTTAAGACGCTGAAC
>NW_015252383.1:0-499 GCF_001447785.1 Gekko japonicus
AAATATGAAGTGCCCAAAATGTATTAGTATAGGACAAATTCACTATGCATGAATCATGATGATTTCATGATAGCCTATCCAACACATATACATTTCTAAACATACTGCTGCATTTTTGTGAAATGAAGTCCCAGCACATCAATGCTTGTTGCTTTCTTTGGACATCAGTAGACGTCTCTGCTCTACAAAGGGGACCTTTCAATCTTTCTCATCGACAGAGAGGTTTAAAGTTTTTTGCCTACAAACAATATTTTAATTACCAGTTTGGGATTTAATAATGAATGTTATACTGGGCAGACCAATCTCTTTCCCCCAACTTGGCTTGCTTTTATAAAAAATTCAAAAGGAGTGAGCCCCCCTGGAAATGTCTGGTTTAAGGAGTAGAATTCTGTATGAAATCACATATTTTGGAGGGGTTTTTTGTACTGCTTTTGTGCTTTGGTAGCAGCCTGATCAGCCCAACCTCATCTGAGCTTGAAAGCTAAGCAGAGTTAGCCAA
>NW_015252384.1:0-499 GCF_001447785.1 Gekko japonicus
TCCGCAGACTACCAGTCCAAAGTCATTCTCGTTACTTATCCTTTCCAAGGCGATAAACTTTTTGGGGAGCCTCTGGACCGGATCCTGGTCGAGACTCGCGACAAGAAAAAAGCCTTACCAAAATTTGTGCGAATGGGAGAAAAGCCGTCCACGTCTAACTCCTTTCGCACGCAACATACCCTACCCAGGTTTAGACAGGATTACAGGAGACAGTCCTGGAATAATAGTAGACAGCCCTTTCGTAGGGGAACGTTTAACAACGGTAATACGGCCAACAGATTCCAGAGGCAAAATATGTTTAGACAGGACAGGGGAGATAAAAATCCCAAACAGGCAAGAGCATGACTACCAACAAATTCCAGTGGGAGGTCGTCTGGCACTATTCCGAGATACATGGGCACAGTCACATCCCGACCCCTGGACCATGGGAGTAGTGTCAGACGGCTACAAAATAGAGTTCCTCCAGTTCCCTCCACAGAGATTCCTTCCGTCCCCAATT
>NW_015252385.1:0-499 GCF_001447785.1 Gekko japonicus
CAAAGCAGTTGGGAGGTCTGATCATTGCTATCCTGGATCTTGTTTAACTCCCACAGTTGCCAACCTCCAGGTGGCACACGGAGATCTTTTGCCATTACAGTTAATCTCCAGATGACCAAGATTTGATTTTGAGGACGGATTTGGTGGCATTAGATCCTGCTAAGGTTCCCTCCCCAGTCTCCACCCCCAAAATCTCCATGTATTTCTCAACAGAGAGCTGGCAGCCCTATAACTCCCTCTGCCAAAACTTGCTGCTGCCCATGTGGGGAAAAGTGCCCATGGGGCAGCAGCCTGGTACATCACAATTAAAGAACTAAACAGCGTCAGAGATCAGAGTTGGAGATCAACAAAGAGCCAGCGTAAGACCTGCAGCGTAAGAACTAGCAGAACTGAAAATGGACAGTTCGTCATTACTGATAATCAATCAATCAATCAATTCTTTATTGGCATTAAAAATAGAGAAGATGGAGCATAGAATAAAGATTGCTTTTAAATTACA
>NW_015252386.1:0-499 GCF_001447785.1 Gekko japonicus
TTTCTACGAAATGACCCCTGGCCAGAGGTAGTCCTTGCGTGGGAGATCATGGGGTTGCTGTGCAGAGAAAGGCACATGGCAAGCCGCCTCCATCCATCTCCGACCTTGAAAGGTCGCCCAGCACCCTTACTGCCTCTTTGGTCTGTGCTTCTTCCCCTCCTTTCTGGGGTGCCTGTCCTGGGGAAGGCTGAAACAGCCTCCCAGTCCTGCCTCTCGGGGCTCTCCTGTGCTCTGCCTGCCTCACGCAGTGTGCCAGCCAGGTGGGATATTTCTGCCCCCTCTCCCACGTTTCTGAAACCTCCCTTTCAAAGAAATGCCTCTCTCTCTTTATGTTCGCAGATGACTTCCTGCGAGTGGGAGGGGACACAGTCACGTTGGCAAATAGCTTTGGCAATTCGTGGCGCATCCCAGATGCTGCATCGGTATGTTCCAGACGGGGTTTGGGTGGAGAAGGTCCCTGTCACTCCAGGCATGTTGCTCCCTGCTGCCTTTCCCAGGG
>NW_015252387.1:0-499 GCF_001447785.1 Gekko japonicus
ATTATTTATTTATTTAAAGCATTTCTGTTCCACTTTTTCATTCTACTTAGAGTCCCCAAGGTGGCAAATATTAAAATATATCAAAAAAATTAACATTTCAAACTAAAAACAGCATTTAAATACAAATATATAAAAACATTTAAAACAATTAATCAAAACACATAACATACAAGAAGGTAGAAGAACTAATAGGTGTTAGTGTGGGAACACAAAGCAAAACAAAACAAAAATGTGGGATTCAGTGAGTTTCCTTGGAAAAAATCGGTGATAGTGGCATTTAATATACCTTTTCGAAGACTAAATGCCTTTTATATATTATTCAGAATTTAATTCTGAATTAACTTCAAGATCCCCCCAAAAGCAATACCGTCTCTATGGTTTTTCAAGTGCATTTCCTCCTGAGTCATCCTAGTCTCAGTCAAGCCAAATATTATCTGCCCTTCACAGTAAATATTGCTTAAGAGCAATATTGTAAATATTTCATCAGAAATGCTCAACA
>NW_015252388.1:0-499 GCF_001447785.1 Gekko japonicus
CCTTCCTCACTTCCAGAACTGGAGCCTGGGTGGACGGAGCTTGGTAAGGTAATAGATGGAATTGGCTTAGTGGCGTCAGGGGATGGTACCCAGGTGCAGTAAGATAAGAGCATGATTGTAGAACCAGATGGCTTTGAAGGAGGTTAATCACATTCCGGGAGGATGGCTGTTGGTCATAATGGCTTAACAGAACCCCTAGGTTCTGGGGTAGTGTAACTCTGGACACCAGTTCTGGCTGGGGAAACAGCCGAGAAAGGATGTTGCTTTCATGCCTTGTTCCTAAGCTTCCGAGGACCCTCTGGGTGGCCATTACAGGCCAGAAGATGCTGGACTAGATGGGCCGCTGGTTGATCTAAGAGGGCTCTTCTTATGTTCTGAAACCGCATAGCGGTGGGGTGAGTAATGGAAGCGAAGCAGGAAATAGTTTGGACCCTTGGTTCTTGTCATGTCGTCTTGGTATTTTTACTCCAGGGGTAAGATATATTAAAAAGGATACACA
>NW_015252389.1:0-499 GCF_001447785.1 Gekko japonicus
CTCACGGGGGGACAGGCAATCTTACTAATACTGGTTTTGATTGGCTCCAGCAAATCTCACAAGAGCTCTGGACACTAGATACATCGAAATAAGTTTCTATAAATATCCCCTCAGGCATGATCTATATTTTATCATCAATTTTTTTCCTCATGGTAATAGGGATTACAGCCAGGACTGCTGCAAGACACTTTTGGATTTTTGGGCCCCAATAAAGTGTACCCTACCCCTACCCCCACCAGGGGGGAGGCTCTGGGCTTCCTTACAATGAGATAGTTGCAGACCATTTCTAGCTTTGTGCAACAACTGAATTTTTGTTTGTGTGGGACTTCTTCAAGGATCACATGTTCAAGCACCATGGCCAATCTCTGCTGTCCACATGGTTTGGACATATTCGGGACAATCATAATGCCAATTTAAGCTGTGCTGTTTCCACTGCCCGGTATGTTACGGTAGTACAGTTTTTTCTCTAGACAAATTGCTGCAATGTTCTTTACTGCAA
>NW_015252390.1:0-499 GCF_001447785.1 Gekko japonicus
ACAGTCCAGTTTTTATCACTTATGAACTACGTCCATAAGAGCTCTATAAACGTCTTGCAGGGCAACAGGGCCCAGGGATGAGGTTTTGAAAATGTTAAACATGAGAAGTAGTTTGAATCACAGAAGTGAACTGTGAATGTCTGAACATATATTAAAGGATGACTATGCCACTTTTCAATCCAGGCACTACGTACATTGCTTTAAATTTCTAAAAGGAATAAGAAAGAGGTTTTACACCTTCTCTTGCACATTCCCTCCATGGTCTGTTCAGTCCTTTGTTTTCTCATCTGCTGTAGGTAACAGGATTCCAGGGTGTTTGAGGCCATCTTCCATAAAAACAGCTCTGCTCATGAATAGGGTTGCCAGATTCTTCCTTGCAACCGGGGCGGAATGGGGGACTTACCAGGAGTGAGAGCAAGGCCAAGCTAATGTTGCAGCAATGTGTCTACGTCTCTTCTGACATGACTCAGAACTGGTGTCATCACAAAGTGATGTCAGG
>NW_015252391.1:0-499 GCF_001447785.1 Gekko japonicus
ATAAAGACCAAGAAAGCCCAACTCTTCGCAGAAGGGCCATTCTTGGGAACCAGTCTGCCAGCAAGAGGGATGTGTTGTGCACGTACAGGACATGTGATTCATCTTCATACGGCCCCAGGAGCCCCCAGTGCCCTCGGCGTCCTTGCAAAACAATGGGGACTCTCTTGGCAGGCCTGGGTGAGAGAGGCTATTTTTCGACCAAGATTGCTGTTTTTGGATGCGGTGGGCGAAGGCCTCCCCAGGCTGTCATTTCCTCTGATTGAGATTTTTTCCATGCCTGCTAAGCTGGATGCTCTCATGGATGGGCATGATGCTACCTTATTAGTCACTGCTCCTGCACGGTGCCATTTGACCCGTGTTTCCAGGGCTGCTCCTACCACCAGGCAGCATGAATCCCTCCGGCGGCAGCTTTTGGATGCTGCTCAAGGCCAGGGAAGTAGCTGCTGCACGGTGTCCTCTTTGAGTGGAGCTCAACAGCAGTGTTCCTTCTAAGCTGAGT
>NW_015252392.1:0-499 GCF_001447785.1 Gekko japonicus
TTGGTCAGATTGGTAGCTATTTTTCCTCACAGGCCCTTCGGATTTCTCTTCAGCTTTGCTCTTATTTCTACTTTTACCTTTGCTTATTTGTTGCCCTCCCCCCAAAAAAGACTTTGTTTAGTTTGAGGGGGAAGTTTTTCGTTTTACCTCAGTTGGGCCTTCGCCCCCCCCTTTCTTCTCCATCCCATTTATTTTATGGAGAAGAAGTGGGGCTTTTTCAAACGTTGTAAGGGGTGCAGCAGTAAGCTTGCTTCACCTGACGGCCACACCCTTTGCATTTTTTGTCTTGGCGAGACGCACTGACCAGAGTCCTGTCGACAAGCAGCTGTCAGGGCTCATTCAACCCGAGCTGTTGCAGCCTCAACTGCCTTCCTCCAGGGAGTTCCCTTAATGGACATTTGCAGAGCCGCTACGTGGGCTACGCTTAATACGTTCATAAGGCATTACGCTCTAGATGTCCGACTCTCGAAACCAACATGGGACGTCACATTTTATCCTC
>NW_015252393.1:0-499 GCF_001447785.1 Gekko japonicus
ACAGCTTAGAGGGAGCATTGGTCATGGGACCCATGTGGACTAATAATAGCCATGTGAGTCATGATGATGAAGTGGGAGAAAATGACCCTTTCTGCCTCTCCCATCAGTACAGCTCTGCTGATCCAACATACGACAGGTAGGACTGGACAACAATATTTTCCAAGCTCCCAGAAAAGCTTGTGCTTGCAAAGATACAGATCTTAGCTGTGTGCAGCTGAACATTTCTATGTCCTTTTCCCTCCTTGTTGCATCCCTAATTAGAAAGAATCTTCCGTCAGCATCACTCGTGAAAGCAGAACTGTATGTTGATCAAGCCTGGGAGAGAGAACTGAGACCTTTCAGGCCATCTGCATTAGAACCTCAAAAACACCTGCTGTTCATCAGCTACTCACTAAAAACAAAGCACGTGTTTTTCAGTCAAGTCCCCGTTTGTTAGAAAGGAGGACACACTTTAGCAGCACTGCATCTACTCGATACTGAGGTCAACATATATAGGGAT
>NW_015252394.1:0-499 GCF_001447785.1 Gekko japonicus
CCCCACACTCTCCTAGCCCTGCACAGGCACGGCTTACCTGGCTTTCCTAATATGCTCATCATCCGGGTCTTGCACTGGCAACAGCAAAAGGAAAGGAGAAAGAGAATATCATGGGTCTGAACCAGCCAGGCTGTTTTAAGGTTTCTTAACAGAGGAACAGAAAGCAAAACCCAAGGCAGAAGGACAGCACATTCCCTAGAGGGCACAGGGCCTGGACATGTGCAATGTCTACAGGGAGGCAGACCAAGGTGCCTGCAGAACTGTGTGCGCGTGCATGCAGAATCTGAATGAGGCCAAGTGTCCTGGGGGGAGAGCACTCCTGACTCTGGCGGCAGGGCAATCCTCCTGCAGAGTCCTCACAAGCTGGCTGCTGCTGATTAGGCTCCAGAGTGCTCACGGAAGAGGAGACGCTCTGGCCCAGCCTCCCAGGGCCCACAGCAACATCCCCCCCCCCAATGCCGATGGGTGTAGAACATTTGCTTCAGCAACAGACGGGGGG
>NW_015252395.1:0-499 GCF_001447785.1 Gekko japonicus
AAATTAAAATCTACCCAAATGCTGGGAACCAACGTAGAAAGGACGATAAGAGAGGCCTTCCCAGTGCTTTGTTATCAGCCACATCTGGCTTTGGGAGGTGGCAGAAAGGGGGCAAGGAAAACACCCTTCCTACCTAGATCACTCATTGCCATGGTGACCATTCATGGGACTTCAGCTAGTCACAAGAGTCAGCATTTGTACGGCACTTCACATTTTTACTTCACAAACAGCAGTATGGTCCCATATTCCAAATGAAGAAGGGGAAGAACACCAGGCTCAGCCACCACGGCTTCCCTAGAGCCGCCTGCGAGACCACAGTTGAGCCAAGAGCCATTTTACATCAGCCACTCCATTCCCACATTACTCTGCATTTACTAACTTTACCATTTATAGAAAATACAGGCAAAGACCCGCAAGAAATTTTGTGGGGCATCTCATTTCCTCCATTTCTTTCCATTCCTTGAAAGCCCCTATAGCATCTCCCCCCTTTTCTGATTCC
>NW_015252396.1:0-499 GCF_001447785.1 Gekko japonicus
CCTTTTGCTTGTCCCGAACTAACCTGACATGAGGATATAGATCTTAGAATTTTGCTCTCAGCAGCTCCTCGAAACTATCTAAAACTCCACGAATTGCTCCTCTCTGTACGGCTAACTTTTCTGTTTTTGTTAGCAGGATCTCCTGTCCCGACATTCAGAAGAGAAGCTGACCCCACGGATGTTACCGAGAACTTTCTGTCTCTCCAGAAACGGAGCACAAAGCGTCGCAGCACTGATCATCCTGCCTTGCGGCCAACTCGTAAAACCCCTGACGTTTCTAGCCGGGGGTCCCTACCGCTCCGCGAGGTGGTGAACGGGTTGCCGTAGAAGGTCAGCTCGGTCAGAGACGGGAAAAGGGCCACGGCGAGTAAGTCCTCCTCGTGCTCGATCTGCAAACCAGAACACAGCAAAGAGTTCAGGCTTCGTGGCACGATCCTCGGACAGCGGCTGGGAAAGGGAGCGGGCAGGGGTGGCGACCAAGGCTCCCTCTAAGCTGTGG
>NW_015252397.1:0-499 GCF_001447785.1 Gekko japonicus
AGTTTCCTTTTGAATAATATATATCATTTAAAAATTCGTATTACCTGATCTCTATTTGTCCAAAACTTTTAATACATTTTTATTATTGTTTTCTGTTTAAATACATGGGATGTTTCATGGCATATGCAAATACAGTATGATGCTCCTGTTTAGCTGAAGTTCCAATTAACCAAGCAATATGGATGAGTCATAAACCTGATTATTCACAACCATGTTTGCTTGAAAATAATTCCTATTGTTTCAGGGGAATTTATTGTCAACTAAGTATGCCAAAGTTTAACTAAGTTTACAGCCAACTTAGTATTATAAATCAGATTTTAGAGAAGTGGTCTTTATTTATTTTACTTTTCTGTAAATGGTTTTCTAGCTCAAAGGATATATTGGGGAGTTTTTATTTTATATAAAGAAGAAGAATATGGAATAAATAAAACTGATAATATACACTGTCCTCTACATTTTTAAAAATAAATTTTTAAGTTTTAAAATACAGAAGGGAAAA
>NW_015252398.1:0-499 GCF_001447785.1 Gekko japonicus
TTTTCTGCCGTGTGGCAGGGACCCTAAGGTGACTAAGGTTTTAGGGTGGCTTTCAACTGTGCAGGTATATCAGCTGTGATCCTATGTACACAAGTAAGTTGCAAGCAACAGGGGACAGACTTCTGCAATAAATTTATCATTAAACGCAAGATGGTCGTCTCACAGATCACATCACAGAGCAATAAAGAGTGATTTCTCAAGTCCGAAGACTGCCTTGACCTTCAACAGGGAACTCTCCATGCTGACTCCATGAGGAATGGCCAGGCATAAGAAGGATGGCTGCATTTACGCATCTGTTGCATGCCAATACACACCATTCGTCAACATGAATTTCCCTTTACTGAATTTTAAGACTTACAGAACCAGTCTATGCAGTGCCATATTCAGCCACTCCAAACCAGATGTTGCTAGGTGAAATTACTCACTGAAAAGAAGACATCTCCCTCTAAGACCATAGGAAATAATTGATTGTACACAAAGATGTCCCTGGATGCAACAC
>NW_015252399.1:0-499 GCF_001447785.1 Gekko japonicus
AGGAGGCATCACCTTTGGGTCTGCAGGAATGGCCATTAGGAAGCAGCAGGTTCCCTCCAAGGAGGATGCTTGGTTTGCAACCTTCCAGCATTTTGTGAATGGCCCCAGAATCCCACAGCAGCCATTTTGTGACTGATCTCCACTACCCATTCTCAAAATTCCAAAAATACACAATGGGATCAATAAGGCTGAGGACCTCTGGAATACACCCTGATGATATGAACCAGGGTGGCTAGACGAAGCAAACCAATAGAGGTTATTTTGAAATTCTCAAGCTTGCTGCTTCAAGCCAACTATTCCCATTTAATATTCACTTCTTCATAGAAAGTGGACCTGTGATTTTCCTTAACATTTTCTCTTCATATAAAACATACACACTGTTCAGCATCATTTGTGCACCAATAAATTAGCACAATATTTATATATGTACAAATGATGCCAAAATCAATCCCATGCAAACTACACATAGCAGTCATACGATGTCGGTAAACAGTACAAA
>NW_015252400.1:0-499 GCF_001447785.1 Gekko japonicus
TTATGGGTAGAGGACTTGGTATAAACTTTAAAATTAAAAAAAACACTACCACTGGATGCCATTATTCACTGCACGCAACTGTGAGGGATTTTCCTTCATGTCGGATGAGAGGAAAGCCTAAGATAAAGTGATTATGCTAATGGATGGGATTTTTGCATGGTTTCATATATTTAAATAGAGGCTTGAGCTGGAGAGCATGTGAATTCATAGTGCCTTAGAAATATGAGTCCTATGTCAGTGCTGTCCGTCTTGAATGACTCAAGGGTTAAGGGTGGCCCAAAAAAACCCTGCCATTTAAGAGCTGGCTTCATGAGAAATTGTGTTTTGAATGCCTTAGCGAATGACTCAAAGGGCTGCATCATAGATTGTCCTTAGTACTTGTCTATTTTGTGTATACTAAAAACTTGTCACAAATATCTGTCACAAGGAATTCCTGAGTGACTGCAACTTCCTGTGGTGTGTTAGCCGTTTGGACAAACCATGTGTTTTTCTGACATTG
>NW_015252401.1:0-499 GCF_001447785.1 Gekko japonicus
CCACTTGAGCCACCGCAGCTCCAGAAGGTCTTTTACCAGGCAGTAAATGATACTGAAATTGTACATATCGACAGAGATGCACCCACCTGATGATTACACAGTCCAGGAAGTCGGTCAGCCTTCCGTTCTGAGTGATATATGAGAAGTCGGGAAATCGTCTCTGGAAGACACAAGCGGGGCAGTTGCATTGGCCCAGTTGGGATTTCCTCTTCCATCAGAGATCAGTTGCACCAACACCCCCTTTTCTTATTCCCCTTCAAACTTACATCGTCGTTATAACCCATGTGCATCCCGCAGTCCAACATGACATTCTTCCCCGCGATGGACACCAGGATGCAGCTGCGGCCCACGTCTTGGCCCGCTCCTGAAAGGTCAAAGAACATTAAGTGAGTTGCTTGAAATCCTCATGCGGCTGCCACGCTGTTTCCGAAATGCTCAACTGTGTGAAATGTAACCTTCAAACTGACTCATATGCTTCAAATCTCAATATAGCCTATCC
>NW_015252402.1:0-499 GCF_001447785.1 Gekko japonicus
CGCCTCCTCCCATATCAGCCAGCCCATCAGGTTCCCTGATACTTGGTGCAGACAAGTAGGGGAGAGAGAAGAGAACCTCTTTCCCGCATGCCTCCTTTGATGCACCCTGGGTAATGTAGTTCTCAAGCAGCCTGAACTCTTCATGTGCCTTGTCAGATGGACTTGCAACAGTGTCTGAGACAGCTGGGGGCAGCAGGAAGGAGAAATGGTCTCCCCTCCCCACTCTCCCATGTGCTGGCTGATCAACTTCCCGGCCACCCACAACAGCCCTGCGGTGTAGTGAATGCTGGGGGACGACGCCAAACGAATGCTTAACATGCTTTCCCTTCATGTTTCTTATCATAACGAATGAAACAAAATGTGGATTTTTTTCCACAGCTCGGTAACAAACGTTTCTCCTCACAACTGCTATCCTCGCAAAGACGACCTCGCGTTCGAAACCACAGTTTGGCACCTCCCCAGGAGACGTTGTTTGGACATGGCTTTATAAACAAGCCTG
>NW_015252403.1:0-499 GCF_001447785.1 Gekko japonicus
GCTCCATGGAAACCCGGCCTCTCCCTTCCCTTTCTGTATGTTCCCCTACCCATTGACATTTAAAATTACAAATTCCTTGGGCCAGGACTTTGAGCGCTGGGTCAGAAGACCAATCCCCGAGCACCTCCTGCAGACTACTATTACGACAACAAATCAGTGGTATCAGCTGTTATCAACATTTACAAAGAAAGGGGGCTGCTGAATAAATTCTTTCATTACTGCTGACCTACGGTTAACGCAACTATCCAAACGTTCCAAACACACCAATTCCGATCGCCACCATTTCCCCGTTTTTACACTCACGAAGCAGAGGAACACAGAATGCCCCAAGGATGCCCTTTAAAGTACTCTCAAAATGCATCAGGGGCCTAACTCCAGATGATTTATGGTAGATGACCACCTCCATCTTCTCCTTGCATGTGAGGAGATGTAAAGGAGGGCAGTGATTTGGAGCAACTGCACAGAGAAGGGGAGATCCAGGTGGGTAGCCGCGGTGGTC
>NW_015252404.1:0-499 GCF_001447785.1 Gekko japonicus
CCCTTCTTCCCTCGTGTGGCAGGGGCCCAAATAGATTATTGTAAAGATACGGCTCTGTTAGAATCAATGGGATTTGTGTCATTTTTAATAGAATATGGATTGTACTGAGCTGCTGATCCCATATCCGGTGTTCTCCAGTTGGAGCACCCAGGGCTGAATGGAAGAGAGGCCTGATTCTGGTGCAAGGGTAGGGGGGGCACCAGGACAGATTGCTGGTCTTGGCCCCCTGATCCTAATGTAGCCGCATAGTTGCACAGCCCTGGTAGGGTCAGCCAGGAGTGGGAAGGTTCCTTCCTCCTTCATATACCATGATCCTTCGAGGACCCATGGACTCATTCTGGGCCTCATCTCATGCTCATTCTGGGAATGGGAGTGGAATCATGGGAAACAGGACATGAACCCAACAGAAGGCAGGCAGGATTGCCAGAATGCAGCCCAGTTTAGTTTATCACATTTCTTATCATTATAGCTAAAACAGAGTTTGGTGTAGTGGTTAAGA
>NW_015252405.1:0-499 GCF_001447785.1 Gekko japonicus
AAATGCAGAACCAAATGTTGCATTGATCTTATTTTACCTAGGACCACTCCACAAAGCTTTTGTTCTTATGTGAAAGATGTCTGGCATATCACAGGATTGTTTCCAGGTGTTCTGCTGGTCTCACAATAAGATGTTAGCAATTCCCCCACCCCATATGCATGAACATGCCTTGCTGTTATTTTTACCTAACTTTTAACAATTCCTGTGTCCATCGTACCTGCAAAAAAACCATAGTCTTTCCTGTTCTTGTGCCTTTAATGAGAACTTGGCAGGAATCAGCAGATGAAGTGTTTCACAAGACAAACCTTAGTGTTACTGTTTGTTAATATCTGTGTAACAGGTTTCAGAAGCTTGCGGAAAAATTGGCAACCTTATTAATGGGCAAAGAGCTTGTCTCTGTAGTATACACCGCACTATAGGCTTGCTAAACCAATGCTTAGCATCTCAGTCTAAATGTAGATACAGCCTAGAGTATGATGCTGGGAAAGATTGAAGGTCA
>NW_015252406.1:0-499 GCF_001447785.1 Gekko japonicus
GCCTTTTCAAACGTTCCTGAAAAACAGGCTGTCCCATTCCTCTCCTCTTGCGCTGCTTGACTTCACCTTGGGGTGCTTCTGGATCCATATACTGGCTCCTCTAAAGGTCACCCACATTTTATACCTAACAGAAAGGGGAGGTAGAATCCTCAGCAAGATGGTATAGCTGATAAACGCTTCCTCCTTTCCTTCCATGCAGAAATGTGATATTTTACAATATTTCATAATTTATTGACATGCACAGAATAATTCAGATTTTGTGCTGTGAAGAAATGAACTTTGGTATAGAAGCTAGCAAAGTGACTTCACTATTACTGAGTTCAATTAATCAAAAGATAATAGTACCAGTAATACAGTGCTCCATTGCTAATCCTGAATAATGTGCAATATTTTACTAATTTCAACAGCAAGATAAGATTGATTTGGTCAGTTCTCATTTCCTTGGATCCCACCTTCCAACCTTCATCTTTTCCCAAAGAACTACAGATGTTAACTTGAC
>NW_015252407.1:0-499 GCF_001447785.1 Gekko japonicus
AAATAAATAAATTGAGAAGAATCCAGTTTGAAAACAGTGAGCTGAGCTTGATGGTTTTCTGGTAAAGATGAGTGGATGTTTCTTGTTTCTTTATTTTTATATTCATTAATATATCAACTGTTTCGGATCTCTGCTTCTTCCAGCTGGCTTTGTAGACTCATTTGCATAATGCATTCATGTACACTTTTATATGCAGTTTATATGGTATTCCTATATCCAGTGTACATCATTTATATATGCAATATATGTATAAGGCTTATTTATTGACATACAAATAATGTTGGGAAATGTACGCATTTTACCAGGAAAAAAATGGCATAAGGAAACAGAATCATGGTTTTCATTTTTCACAAAAGAGAAACAAAACCAAAATGGAAATTTTCAGGTCAAAAAGGGTAAAGGAGACATTCAAGCCCATCCATTCATTTCTGGCTTCTTCCCACATCTGTGAACCTATGGTTTTATGATGCAGTAGTGTATAGGTTTATGCGTGGTAGTG
>NW_015252408.1:0-499 GCF_001447785.1 Gekko japonicus
TATGTTCTTATGTTCTTATGTTCAGAGCACATCTGTCTGACAGGTACCAAGGCAGATCCAGGGATGGACTTGGGAAAAGTATAACATGTAGTTAGGCCCTGAATAATCCATCTTAAAAAAAGGAATAGTCAGACAGCAACTGTAGCACTGTAAAAATAGTTATTCTTAATGCCAGAATGCTGAGTAACATGTGTCACATTTTGGAAGTGATTTTTCTAACAAATTTCAATAAATGTGATGGGGAAAATTATGTCTAGATTTTCCTTTCAGCCATGTAGAAGCCACAAAAGAAACCTGGACTTTTGAATCATATCAGAATACTCCCAACATTCAGTTACATTCCTAATAACAGTCAGCAACACACAGTACCTCCTGAAGCTCAACTCAGGCGACAGCAAATGCCAAATCTCAAATACCATCAATTTACACTAGTCAAAGCTATTTTTGAAATTTCTTAGCACTTTCATCTAGCATTGCCAGCTGCCTGGAGGGAAAAAAA
>NW_015252409.1:0-499 GCF_001447785.1 Gekko japonicus
AGAGCATGCAAATGAGCCTTTTGGATCAGGTTCTTCACCTTACACATTTATGCCACATAAAGGACATCATCAATGAATACTATTAAATTATGTGGTGTGATTCTGAATTTCTCATGACGTTTGGAAGTCTAAATTCACAAAGGGACTGGCAAATATCTTCTATTTTATGGCTCTCTTCCTTAACTGTTATTTCAGTATAACCAGGGTTCCCTGTCATGTGTTGTAATTTCATCCAGATATGCTTGTGTTAGCATCCACTTGCACTGATCCCTATGCAACTACTGGCAGCTGAGTAAATGGGCTTCACTCTTCTTCCACCTTTCTCATTTGTACTAAAGTTTGGTATTGCTGCTGGTTAATTCCCTCTGCACCCTGGCCAAGGTCAAGGCCTGAGCATCAGGGAAGCACACAGAAATTTTGTTTGGGTTTGGTTCTTTTTGCTCATTATAAACTTGTTCAAGTTGTTTAATATGACAAGAGAGGAGGTCCTAAAACTGAT
>NW_015252410.1:0-499 GCF_001447785.1 Gekko japonicus
ACTGTGGCCCAGGTGCAGACTGCAGCCTCTGGAGGGTCCAATCTTTCATCTTGCAGCCCAGTCCCCTTCTGGCTATGACGATGGGCTTGGAACGGTGTGTGCAGAAGCGGGAACCACTGCAGTAGATGGATAACTGGCGGGTGTCTTGCCTCGCTCCTCGGCCCTGCCCAAAAATGAATTAAATTACGGTCGGATGGTGAAGAGAAAAAAAATGCAGAGTAAAGCATGAAAAATGAGAGCAATTATGTAAATGTGCTTAATTTTCATAATTTATCCAGGACACATAATTGAGCTTTCCTTTTTGCTGGATGTGTCCCAAAACTAACAAAATTAACATGCTGCACCGGAATACAAACAACTCTGCTCCTGGGGAAGGGTCAGATCTCGAGTCTGGCCTCTGGGGGTAGCAGAGATGACAAATAATTCGCACAGCGGCGCAAGAATGCCACTGTGATCCGGGCCCAGCGGTCTGAGGCTAACTCTCGCCGGCAGGATCTGC
>NW_015252411.1:0-499 GCF_001447785.1 Gekko japonicus
CATAATTTATTTTCTTGCTCTTAGTTGAGAGAGAAAAAAACCATGAAGGAAATTAAAATGAATTACTCTGTATAAATCTAAAAATACATATTTAATAACAAAGCATTAGGTATTTTACTCATATATTTTCAAATAGTACATAATTTTCTGTTTCTGCAGATGATTATAAGGATCCATATTTTTCTGTGCAATATTATTTCTGTTGCTAGCAAATATGGTGATGGTTAAAAAAATAGAAAAACTCTCAGAAGCAACTGTTGTTGAATGACATCCAAGACACAATTATTGAGAGCTGCTGTATATAAATAAAAGGCAAAATACTTGTACAGTCATGTGTACAGCTGCTGTATAACCCAGTGACATCTGGGAAGTGTGTATGACTCTGTATAGCCAGCTGGAAAAGTTCATGTTGTCAGTTTGTGAACTCGTCCTACAGCTTTGCTGACGTGCTGTGATGCTATGGGATGCTCACATTCTTGCCTTCTTGGTGTGAATGTAT
>NW_015252412.1:0-499 GCF_001447785.1 Gekko japonicus
AAAAAAGTTTTGACAGGAAACGTCAACAAAGATGAAAGTGAAGGGGACGAAAATTTGGGAAGTCATATTTTGAAGCAGAAGAGTGACACATCCCCTACCCGAAGAGAAATCCCTGCACATCCACCCTGACCTTGTGCTCACCTGTGCTTCCGGGAGCTGCGCGAGTGACCCGACTTGTAGGAGTACCCCGAGTACTGCGACTCGTTGTCCATGTTGTCAGAACGCCGAGCCTTGTAGCGGTCCACGTTGATGGACTTGGGTCTCCCAGGCCCTGGGACGGCTGCCAAGGCAGCCGCTGCCTCCTTCAGAGTGGGCTTCTTCAGGCCGAGGGGCACCTTCAGGAAGTCAACTTTCACCTTGAGGGACTCTATTTTGATCGGCTGGTTGGGCTCGTCTCAGAAGAAAAAAGGGGTACCTACATACAGAGATGGGAAACATTTAACCAAACTCACTGTACACCGGCAGACAAGAGAAAGAGTCCAGTAGCACCTAGCAAAAT
>NW_015252413.1:0-499 GCF_001447785.1 Gekko japonicus
AGGACTCCACAGCTTAGAGGGGGCACTGAGCACCGCCCACACATGGAATCCCCCCGAGTTAACAATGATCGGTAAATGGAGCCTCTATGTCTCTCTCAACCATGACAACACAATGGCGGATGAGCCTCCAAAGACATCTGAAAAGCATCGGGATTTCCTCTCCATTGCCACCACGTGTCCCCCTCCCAGTCTTACCCCAAAGGGACACCCTGTTTTTTGGCCATCACCTCCTCTCCTTCTCTCTCTCCCCCAGACCTCTTTAACCCATACTGCCCAATCCCCATTTCTCTCACTCAGCTCAGAATCAGTCACTAGGAGGAGCCCTTCCAGTGTAGACTTCTTCCATTCAGAGATCCTGGGTTGAGTGCCCCAGTTCTCTGCCTCCAGGCCTGGAAACAAAACTACAACCCCCAGAAGGTGCTGCCCCTGTCCAATTATCAGCCACCAACCAATATGCTGGTGCCAGCTTACGCTGCCACCCCCTCACCAACCAGGCCAC
>NW_015252414.1:0-499 GCF_001447785.1 Gekko japonicus
TGGTATGTTACTTTGGCCTAGTCCTGGAGACCGACGGGAATGGCAGACCGAAGAGCTATTCAGAAAACCCATCTGGAGCCTCAACACAGCAGGTCAGCAAAGCAGAGCCAATGCTGCCTGTCGCAGCGTGCGCTCATTTCATATTTTGAACGTCACCAGCCCTTCAGTGGAGTGCCAAGCTGTCTTTCAGCCTTGTGGGGTAGTCTCCTGGCAGAAGAAGACTTTCAGCTTCCCACACCCAAATCCAAATCCACCTCAGGATCCCAAACACAACAGGAATAGGGGGCGGGTGTTCCTAGCGTGACGCGGCCCAGCACGGGCTTGCAAACAGGACTGCTGGTCGCGCAACCAGAAAGAGAACCTAAAAGTCCTCCTAAAGGGCTCCCTTAGTTCTCCTGACCTTTTCTGACACGCCCAGGGAGGGAAATGCTGTCTGCCACTTTGGAGTCAGGAGGCAATCTTTTTGCAGATCAGTTTGGCTGGGGATCCTGGAGGATTT
>NW_015252415.1:0-499 GCF_001447785.1 Gekko japonicus
AGGTCTTTCACATTACCTACTACCTGATTTCCTTAACTGGAAATGCTGGCGATTAAACCTGGGCCCTTCTGCATAGCAAACCAATGCTCTATCGCAGAGCCACAGACCTTCCCCAGCATATTGAATACACACTGAAAAGGAATGTATTTTTTACTTACTTTCAGTCTTCTGGTTTTATTGCAGCAATGTATCACCAGACAACTCAGTGCCTGTCTCCCATTGCTTTCCAGACCTCCTTTCACATCTAGAACATCTCTGCTCCCTGAGAGTGCCAACAGATGACATCATTCAAGGGTCATGGGTAAACCAGACAGCGCCATTTGCCTGGAATAGTTATAGGTCAAGGAGGAGGTAAGCAGGTGGCATACAGTGATTTACATGGACCAGAATGCAACCTAGGCAGATGGGTCTGATACCCCGATTGCAGGCCACTTCTGCCAGTGTTGCTATAGGAAGTGTAATTTCCTTTTTTGAAATTTCCCTTTAAGAACTACAGCCA
>NW_015252416.1:0-499 GCF_001447785.1 Gekko japonicus
AGAAGGTGCATTTTACAGCCTATGTAAATTATGCACTATCCAGCCCATTTGCCCAGTTGGCACAAATTAATCTGTAAAGGATTGTGCTTGGAACGGCTTCTTGTGCCAGCGGATTCGGAGGTGAACGGCTGCTGTTTAGCATTTTTAGATAATACGACACTTGGGCTGCAACCCAGAGCCCTGAAGTCCTTGGCGGGTTCACACACTAGAATGCTTCCCTCCCCGTGCAGTGTAGGGGATCAGACTTCCTGGTTTTGAACAAACTGGCGTTTATTGTGGACAGCCAGACTGGATGAAGTGACAAGCCATGCTGTTTCTTTTCTTCTGAAACCACAGCGGAATTCTGGTTGAGAATCCAGGTTTGCAGGCAAGAAACAAAAGCGGAGCTCAGGCATCACGACAAAGTGGGGTTTGGCTCAAACCAGGAAGTCTTTGCTCTGTGCCTCGCAAACAAGAGAAGGAAGAAGGGGGAAGAGAACAATGTGAGGCTAATTTGTGA
>NW_015252417.1:0-499 GCF_001447785.1 Gekko japonicus
CACTAACTCAACTTAGAGGGAACATTGAAGGTGAGGACTCCCTTACTCAGGTGCGTGCCCCCCCCCCCATTCTGACTTCCAGCATATTGGCACCCAACTTTCTGACTATAAATATCTAAAAGATTATCTCCTCCTTGTAGTTATTCAGCCTTCCCCATAAAGGGTTAAGGGAGCTCCTGGTGCAGGTGTTAGCTTCCAGCCAACATGCCTCAGGAGACTGCCAGGTGTGACTAGTTCTGGGAGGTCATATCTAACCAGTGGAGGAGAGTATAAAAGAGGAAGAAGAAGCAAATAACCTTTACCAGAGATCTGGAAGTACTATGGAACAAGGCTCGATGGCATAGCCATTACTGTTAGAAGCCCCCCCCCCTTGATTAAGAGGGACATAAG
This sequence comes from Gekko japonicus, assembly GCF_001447785.1. Lineage (NCBI taxonomy): Eukaryota > Metazoa > Chordata > Lepidosauria > Squamata > Gekkonidae > Gekko > Gekko japonicus. Next base: position 391 of record NW_015252417.1, read on the forward strand.
AGACTAGTGTATTTGTTTATGTTGTGGACTGTTTCTTTTCCTTAGTTAAACCACAAACCATGAAGATAGTTTCGGGTGACTGGTCAGCTGTATTGGTCTGAAGCAGTAG
>NW_015252418.1:0-499 GCF_001447785.1 Gekko japonicus
ATTAGATAAATAAATAAATTAAGCAGGTGAATTACACAGGCTTAATCCTGGGCTGTATTCTGACCAGCATATTCCTACGAAATACACTTGTACAATATTTGGGATCCTTCTTCCTGATGAGAAGCAGAAATCTGTACTGGCTTGGCCAGTGTTTTTAATTAGAGCCAGAAGTGAGTCTGGGAGGTGGGAGACTCATTCGAATGTCAAAGGTTCAGAGCTGACAAAGCACTGAGTTTACATGCAGTGTCTATTCAGCTTTGTGATGCTATGCTATTGAGAGCTCGGAGTCAGCAACTGGCTGCTGCTGGGCTACATTCAGCCTTCTGTGGGATACCAATTCAAACGGCCATCTTGTGAATGAAATGAGGGGTGTGGGGGAGCAGTATCTATGTGATTTGGCATCTGGCTGTTTGGTGGTGGAAAATGCCATCAAGTCTCATCCAACTTGGGGTGATTCCATGGGGCCTTTAAGGCAAGAGATCAACAGAGGTGGTTTGCC
>NW_015252419.1:0-499 GCF_001447785.1 Gekko japonicus
TTTTTCCAGCATTTTTTAAAGGATACAGTAGAGCTTTTTATAGGAAATACTTGAAATCAGTATTTAAGCTTTACATCGTACTAGTATAGGAGAAAGTAGCAAACATTGAACTGTAAGTATCACACGTTATATTGTTTACTTTATAGAGACTTGTGTATATATTTATATACTTTTACAAAAGAAAGTTGAATTATCAGGTGTCTGAGTATGTAACTACTGAGATGCCTCCGCAGTGTAAATAAAAATACACTTAAAATATGAAAAGTGACTCTCTTGTTTTTCTGCCCATTTATATATCCTGTTTTCTTCCTGGTCTCAGGGCCCTTTTTCTTTGCCTTCTGCCATCCCAGACATTTCCAGCTATATCTGAGTTCTGCAACAACTCAGATGTTGTGGTGGAATCAGACGGTTCTTCTTTTTTTGGCATGTGATCATAAGTATAAAAATGATGGCCCATCTCTGCTGTGAACTGGAGCTCCTGTTTCTTCGTAATTCAGAA
>NW_015252420.1:0-499 GCF_001447785.1 Gekko japonicus
GACTGAACAACAAAAAGCAAGACAGTTGGCTGCAAGTCACAGAAATGTGATCTGTTTGATCTAGATAACCTTTCTATTTGCAGTCTTTGTACTTCAGACACACCTGGAAAACAATGGGATGATGAAGACGTTAAGGGGCTTAGAGAGATGAATTATGTCTGGTCTGTCGTGATATATTGCAGTTTTTCATGATTTTCTGCTTTTTTTCACAGGGAAAGTCATCAACAAAGATCTACGACACTACCTAAGCTTGCAGTTCCAGAAAGGCTCCATAGATCATAAACTACAACAAGTGATCAGAGACAATCTTTACTTGAGAACCATCCCATGTAAGTATACGTGGATATAATATTATTTTGGTTAAGCCACCAATATTTTGGTTAAGCTACCATTAGTAATTCAACCACATTTGTTCTCCTGTTTAAGTCTGGTTTAATTGTGTGCAGAGGAACTCCATACCCCTTGTACAGGGATTAGCCCACTCAGGCCAGTCCAGGAA
>NW_015252421.1:0-499 GCF_001447785.1 Gekko japonicus
AGAAAATGGCTGCTTTGGAGAGTGGATTCCGTGGCATTATACCCTGGTAAGGTCCCTCTCCTGTCCAAACGCTGCCCTCCCCAACCTCCACCCTAAATCTCCAGGTATGTTCCAAGCAGGGGTTGGTAACCCTGGTGTGATGTCAGTTGTGGAGCAAACCCACAAGCGATGTAATCAAGCTGGTTACAACAGCTTCACTTCTGGATTTGCCCCAAAAGGAATACAACAGTGACAGAGTGAAGGTGCCCCTGATGGCCCTGCCTCTCCAGTCTCCCGCAGAGAGCCAGCCATCAGCTGCCAGCCCTAGACTCTTCTGTACACAAATGCAAGCATATACTATATATACTTACATACACCTGTACCTGTTTCAATTGGGCATACCTCTCTTGATTATTTTTCCTGTGAAATGAGCCAATGATAGACCACCGAGAGTGCTGCCATCGTGGAATGCTGCTTTGGAGAACTGTACCGTTATCTCTTCCTGACAACAGCAGTGTCA
>NW_015252422.1:0-499 GCF_001447785.1 Gekko japonicus
TCTTAGTGTGCATATGCTATCCAATGGGAATTTGAAGGGAAATGCTGCCTAGAGGATCTGGAAGCTGTTGCAACAAGCAGAGCGTTTGTTGACTTGGTTTTCTCCCGTCGTTTGAGGAGGCAGCGCCTCTCCTTCTGCAAAGCCTCAGCTTTCTCATGGATATGTGCAGAAGGTATTGTGAGGATAAATGCAGGAGAATGATATAAGCCTCTTTAGGTCCCCATTGGGGAGAAATGCATGTATAAATGAATTTAATAACTAAATTACTGCAGTTAGACTGTGATGCCGGATCACAAATTTTGTTCCTAATTCAAAGTAGTATTTTTTTTTTCTCAACTAGACATCTGGGCATTCAGCAAACATTGTGCACACAGTGGCTTGTGTGGATGCATGTTGCTTTGCAAAGGTTGTCTTCTCTCCTAGCTGACAGGAAATTCTTTGTGGGTGTATGGGCGTGTGTGCTGGTGTTTCCTGTTACACATTCAGAGCATCTGGCAAT
>NW_015252423.1:0-499 GCF_001447785.1 Gekko japonicus
GGGAGGGCAGGGTCTGGGGAGAGGAGAGACCTCAATAGAGTTCGCACTTCAAAGCAGCCATTTTCTCTAGAGGAAGAACTGATCGCTATTGTCTGAAGGTTAATTGTAAATTGGGAGCCCTCCAGGCCCCACCTGGAGGTTGACAACACCAGCTGAAAGGGATAAGGCAGTTTGGACAAGTGCACTATTGCCTAAAAGTTTTCTTGGCCCCCTGCAAAAATTAAAATCTGGTTCTCACATACACATAAACACACATTTAGTTTAACGAAACGTCATTTTTGAAACGGGTGAAAGCAAGTGTTACGGCCTCCTATAAGGCTGTAGCCCTGGATTGGGAAATACCTGGAGGTTTTGGGGGTGGAGCATGGTGGGTGGGATTTGGGAAGGGGAGGGGCTTGACTGGTATATCATGCCATAGAGCCCACCCTCCAAAGCAGTCATTTTCTCCTCTGGGGAACTGATCTCTCTCATCTGGAGCGCACAGGAGCGGAGCTCCGGC
>NW_015252424.1:0-499 GCF_001447785.1 Gekko japonicus
AATCAGCTTCAATAGCTTCAAACTTGTAGTGGGACCGGCAGCGTCTCGATTTCGTGGCACCCATGCCGTTGGGGGGAACACAGAAAGGGTGAAGTCACCACTTGGCAAGGCAGCCAGGGTTGAACCAGAGTCGGTTGCTAGAGGACGTGTGCCGAGTTCACAGGCCGAGCAAAATGTAAACAGAGCTAGGGGCCATCACAGCCTAGCAAACACACAACATTGATGAGCCCAAACTTCCTTTTACTCTCCTGCCTTCTCCCACCGTTCACAAAAAGTCGTTTTGCCATGTCACCAGCCTGAAAGAAAAGGTTCACCAAAAACCCCATTCCCTGGTTGGTTGAATGACCCATCAGAATTGCCACAGGCCAATCACGATTTACAAATCTATAACAGAAGACGGGAGTTTCTAAAAAGCCAGCAGTTTATTTTAGGGGGCAAGGAGGTTATAAAATCCTGACTCTGGGTTTTATAAAGAAGAAGAAGATTGGATTTATAACCC
>NW_015252425.1:0-499 GCF_001447785.1 Gekko japonicus
CTCACCAAAGACTCCTGAGCAGAGTCATGGGATAAAAGGACAAGGCCTCAGGATTGGAAACTGGCTGAAAAGCAGAAAGTAGGAATAAATGAAGGAGCAGAGGGAGAGTCAAATGGAAGAAGGTGTTGATGCTGTCCTTTTCCCATCCAGAGCGTGCTTGTGTCTCCTCCTCCTTTGCAGGAAAGAGAACGAGGAGAGAAGCTACTGAGTGATTACAAGCAGCACTGGAGGAGAGGCAGAAACTGCTTTGAATTGTCTGCAGAGTGACTGGTCATTCCTGAGTGACCCTCTTCCCACCCCTTCTCTACAATGAGTGCACTCTGCTCAGAGGTTGAGTGCACTGTGCACTAAAACAATTACAATTCTGCACTGGTCCCTAGAAAAAGTGGAACGAGTCTGCATACATTATAGTTTGCATAATATATTGTGCAACGTCTTCTGTTTTGCACACTTTATTCCTGTTTTACTATCTGCCATGGTGGCTCAGAGGTTAAGATGC
>NW_015252426.1:0-498 GCF_001447785.1 Gekko japonicus
CCATCACACAGCAACCGCCGTCTGCACTTAACTGCACTTTGTATGGATATTGTTTGCTGATGTGAATTTCATAGTACTGCATTCATGCATCCGCATTTTATTGTGTTTCAACCTGTTGCACGCCGCCTTGAGCCCGCCTGTGCAGGAAAGGCGGGATATCAATAAAAAATAATAAATAATGATAAATATGAAACTTGGTCTTTATTGGAGAGAGGAAACCATAAACTGATATCCCCCCCCCCAACTTCCTCATCTTTTGCTGCAGTGAAATCCTGTATGAAGATGTCGGCTTCCGGAGTCGCGAGTTCGCCGCCTTGGTGGCTTCAAAAGTGTTTTATCACCTGGGGGCCTTTGAAGAATCGCTCAACTACGCCCTGGGAGCCGGCAACCTCTTCAACGTCAACGACAACTCTGAGTACGTGGAGACCATCATCGGTGAGTCCGAGCGCTGTGAACTGGGACTTCTCCGTTTAGCAAAGGGGTCACTTAAGGGGGCAA
>NW_015252427.1:0-499 GCF_001447785.1 Gekko japonicus
CATGCCAGCGGCTCACAAAGTAGAGTATTAGAGGGAGCTTAGAGGGAGCATTGGTTGTGAGTGATGTTCTTTGAAGAATAATAGAGAGAGTATAGGGAGTTTAAGAAAAGGAAGGTGCATTAAGGAGCAGGAACCAGGATTGAAACAAGCTCCTCCTGAATATAATGCATAAAATATGGCTTGTAGTATGCTTAGTGTAACTGGAACAATTAAAGAGTAGAGGGACCCCTTCTCCCACCATATGATACAACTCTCCTCTCTTCTTATGTGCTTATAGAATGATACCTGAAAGACAGGTCCATGGTTGGCTATAAACCTTGGTGACGAAAGAGAACCATGACACCCAGAAGCAGTAAGCCTCTGAGTACCAGTGCTAGTGGTCCTTGGCCTCTACACCTTGTTTGTTGGCTCTCCTGGGATCACTGGTCTGATCCAGCAGGGCTCTTCCTATGATTTCCATAGAAAATAAGAACATAAAAAGAGCTCTACTGGATCAGAC
>NW_015252428.1:0-508 GCF_001447785.1 Gekko japonicus
TTCTACGAAATGACCCCTGATCTAATATATTTAAAAGAATAAAGTGCTTGTGCTGAAAAATGTTGTTGGGTCGTTGTTTTTAAAATATGGCCGATAAGTCTTTCAAACAATTCAGTTTCAAAGTGAGTGCATGAGGGACACTGCCGTTCTACCTCTGACAGAGCCTGTTGGCCTTTACACATGCGTTTCCAAAAAAGCTTTTTCAAAGAGGGAATAGGAGTCTCCCTCTAAGTGTTCCCTCTAAGCTGAGTTAGTGTGATCTAGCTCACAGTTTTTTTAGCCATTGGCTCCCATGTTTTTGTCTCAGCTCAGGAAGGATGGCTCCAGAGCAAACTGATTTATGCAGCAGCCAAATGGCTCACTCACAACTTTAATGCCAGTCGCTCACAAAGTAGAATTTTTGTTCAAAAGACTCCACAGCTTAGAGGGAACATTGGATAGGACATTGTCCATGCATGTAATACTGCCACTCCAATATGAGTATCCCAAGTTCTCACAAGCACAATTT
>NW_015252429.1:0-498 GCF_001447785.1 Gekko japonicus
TGACCATGATGTGGCTTGTATTTCATCATTGGTTGGAACAAGCACGTCCTCCCAGGGATGCATCTGTTACGACTATATAAAACCAGAGCTGCTCCAACGCGTTAGCAAGCTCAATTCAAGATGCCAATTTGGACCTTTAAAGCTCTAAACAGACACACCCAAGTTCTGAAGTCAATGGATGGTGCCTTCCCACAGACTTGATCTAGCTGGAACTGGCGCTAGAGTTTTTCCAGCTACCATATCCAAATTGTGGAATTCCTTCCCCTGGAAGGTTGATATTACTTAAGTCCCTACAAGCCTACCAGTGTGAACTGACAACTGTCTTATTCCGGGAGGACTTTAAACTAGAATAAATGAATTGGATGGTATTTCCCGTTTTACCTGCCAAAAGGCTTCCACTGAGTTTATGGTTTCACTGAGTTTTAATCTGAGATATACGTGTGATTTGTTGTATTCCATATATACCCAGGGCCGGCCCGTTACTGTTAAATGTTAGAC
>NW_015252430.1:0-498 GCF_001447785.1 Gekko japonicus
CTTTTTTTTTTTTTTTAAGATGTAAAATACAAAGGTTAAAAGATTCAGCGTTATAACACTACTACTCTTTGTTGGCCTTTTCTTTAAAAAAAAGAAGATGGTCGCTGATTTCCTGGGTATCTCTGTATTCAGTTGCAATTTGCAATGCTATTTTCTCTCTTTAATAATAGATTCCATTATAGCTGTCCGTGGACAAAGAACAGCTCGGGAGACGCACACACGGGATGGTATTCTTGTAAATCGCTGTTAGTCTTTTCGGTGGCCTCATTCTTCCTTTGTCACGTCCCGCTTTTTCTTTTCCCCTCCGTAATCCTGCATTTTCCAAACTGTGTCGCGTGAGGCCTGGGGTTCTCGCTTATCAAGTGCAGTATGGGGTACGTTCTAAATAGTGAGCTATCTTGGAGCAGAGAGGCACAGAAAGTGAACTTTTGCTCAGAAAGCCAACACAGTTTTCGGGTTGGGCGTAGACGGCTATGACTCTTGGCCCAATGCAAGATA
>NW_015252431.1:0-498 GCF_001447785.1 Gekko japonicus
AGAGTGTAACCCTGTTTAGGATTGCACTGTGAATTTAGGAGGTGGTGGTTGGAACTGGAAACCAGTCACTGCTTAGTATGCTTGTGATTGGTCAGTATGGGAAGCCGTGTGCCTGACTGGTGGAAGCTTGAAAATCCTGAGGTGGGGGTGAGATTGTGAGAGGTAACTGGGAAACTATGTTAGGGAAACTCTGTTACTGGAGTTGCCAAGGGAAGTATATGTGGTGGATACAAATGTAACAGAAGTAAAAAGGTTACTGCATCTGCCCAGGGTATGTACAGGGAAAGTAGTTTGAGTTAATGTTGTCTGTTCTTGGGTTGTTTATTCTTGGCTTAGTACACTTTCACTTCAAATTTGTTCTGTTCTTTAACTCTTAATAAACCCCTTTCCTGAGTCAATCCCGATGTTGATCCCTTGACTATATTAACTGCCCTGCCATATTGATATCTCCCAAGGTATACAAGAGAGTACCTCTGTGGAATTAAAAAAAGAAGCCTG
>NW_015252432.1:0-498 GCF_001447785.1 Gekko japonicus
TAAATGTGGCAATACACATAGGATATTACATTTTTGTGTGTTCTCTAGATCCACGCACAAAACCAAAGAAACTTGGGTTTACCCACCTTTTCTTTGTTAAGGGCCTCCTGAGCTTCTAGTTTGTATACCAAAAAATCTGAAAGGGAGGGGAGAAAATGAAGAAATTAGCACAAAGGCATTTACAAGGATCTGGTTCACATTTTCAGGAGGGAGCTGGCCAAAAGACAATGGACCTAGCAGGATGGAATGTAACCACTGAGGAACATTACAAAAGCCCTGCAAAAGCAAAGGGAACACAAACTTCTAAACCTTCAAAAAGTTAAGTTTAATTGCACCGGAAAACAAAGGGGGAGCAAAGAATAAAAGCAACAGAAATCGTCTGCGGTTTTGCCCGATACTTATGCCTAGCAGTTATGAAGCACTTCAGACGGCTTAATTTAATTCATTCGTATTTATTTAATTCCATTCTGTTGGCAGAGTTCAAACATGCGGAGGAAC
>NW_015252433.1:0-498 GCF_001447785.1 Gekko japonicus
AGCAGATGTTCTGCCACTGAGCCACAGACCCATACTGGACCAATGATACTTACAAAATTCCTAGGAAGTCTATTTAGTTTCTAGCCATTATATCTATTTTTTCATACTAATTCAGTATCCATAGTACATTTCCAATTGTAGGAATAGATGGAACAGTTAATCTTCCCTTTCCCCAGAGCCACTGCCTTGATCCAGATCTCACAGACCACAGTAGCTCCTTTCTATGGCCAGATCATGTGTCTGGAGTGTGAATTATGAAACGTCAAGACTCTCATGTAGTTTTGCCCCGAGAATCAGTAGATATTTTAAATCTTGCATAGAAGCTGTTAGTTATAGTCATGGAGAATAAAGAGTCCCCTGCCGTTTAGGAAATATTCTTACCAACCAGGAGCTTCTTCTCAGCTAGCAGATGAAAATCACTGTGCTCAGCTGGAAGAAGAAATGCTGCTCAGCTGGAAGGAATTACAGTGTTCAGTTAGCAAAGGTGTCAGATCACTG
>NW_015252434.1:0-498 GCF_001447785.1 Gekko japonicus
TGACCAACATGGCTCCCCTCTGAAACCATCTAGGGAGGGGGAAGATCTTGCGCAGGCCTGGAAGTCGTGACGATCTCTGACGACTCCTATGGAGTGTCAGCTAGACCTCTGCCGGCACTGCCATGAGAGTGAGGGGGTCCTTTGGAATTTTAGGTTTCTATTCTGCTCTGTCTTCTAAGTTTCTGTTATCCCTTCAGCCTGAGCATTTGACCTTGGTGCCTAGTATAGTGTTTCTCCTGGGAAGAGGGGTCTGTTGCTGTGGCGGGCTTTTACCTGGGCTCTGACTGGTCCTGGGCCAGCAGGGGTCTGCTTGAACAATGTATAACTGCTTGCCACACCCGCTTTTCGCTAGTTCTAACGCAGATCTGTTGTGGTGTCTGCATCCTATCACTGGTCTCAACAAACTTTACTCCTATGAAGGACTGTTGTTGGGAACTGACACTGAGGCATGGAGGATGCTTAAGAAGGGGCCTGCCTCTGCCTCCCGGCCCTGGTATC
>NW_015252435.1:0-498 GCF_001447785.1 Gekko japonicus
CTCTCTCAAAAGTGGGGAGTGTCACAAACCTATTCTGAATGAACGGACATTCTTTGGGTTGGATCTTGTTTTGAACCACCCTCTCTTTGTAACACTCCACTCCCTTTCTGTTGCATTTATAAATCAGCCTGATGGATTTATACTCCAGCACATTTGATGTAGTGAGCTCTGACTTGCAAAAATTATACTAGAATAAATTTTGTTTGTCTTTAAGGGGCCAGTGTCTTATTCTGCAAAGGGTGGGATCCTTCTCTTTGTGCAAGAGGTAAGTGCCACCAGTAGCAGAATGAATCTGTAGAAGTCAGCCATATAGTTTAATACAGGATTGACCTTGAATAAGTGGCGCTGAAAACACCTCTATCTGTTCAGCCCTGGTAGAGGAAGAGGGGGGAGAGTAAGTTAGGCCTTGCTAGGTGCGGGTACCTGCCGTCTGCGTTATTTTAAGCACAGCTGACATATCTCTGTGGGGTGTATCTGACAGAATCAGATTTCTTTTTT
>NW_015252436.1:0-498 GCF_001447785.1 Gekko japonicus
GCTACAGACATCTCTCCCCATCAAATATTCCCACACATTAAAAACGCAGGCAACTTTATTTCACTGGCCAGTGCGCAGAGCGGGCTGCAAAAGGTACAAGTCTTTTTAAAGTAAAGGCACGGTATTTCCCGGCGCAGTTATAAAGCTGGCCGAGAGGTGCTCAACGGCAGACCTGCAGGGCGGAGTCCTCTCTCCCTACATCCACGCGACCGGTTGTTAGTATTGCGAACCTGAAGACACTAAGGGGGCGGCCCTCGTGGTGGGGGCCGGCAGGGAGACGCTGGTCACGTTCGGGCCAAGGCTGTTGGTAGCGCTGGCCATGCTGGAGACCGCAGAGGTGGTGCTAACGACCGGGGTGGAAGCAACCGAAGCGGCTGCGGGAGGATGGAGCGCAACGGAGTTCTCAACGCTAGTGTGCTGGAAAGGAAAGAGAAAGAGACACACATACGCAGATACACAGACAGAGAAAGAGAAAGGGGGTGTTAAAAAGCAAGCGGG
>NW_015252437.1:0-498 GCF_001447785.1 Gekko japonicus
AGGAAGGAAGGAAGGAAGGAAGGATATGGCTATTGAAACTGGTAGAGTTTTGAAGTGGGTGGGAACACTAAGTGCTTTGCAAGACCAATGAGAGTGCATATGCACAAGCACACACGGGTGCAAAACAGATAATAAAATGGAACACAGTACAGAATAGGTATTCCTGCACAACTAGAGTGACCAGATATAAGGAAAATCTTGTAATACCTTTTATTGAGGCCAATCCAAATGACATAAAACATTGTGCAAGCTTTTGAGTTCTATAGACTGCTTTATCATCAGGCATAGAAAAAAAATTTAAAGGAAGAAGTGAAAAGGCAAGTTTTGCAGGCCCATATCTTTATATCCTTTCATGGCAGTCTTTGACATCAAAGTTATTTTTGTTGCCTAGGGGTGAGAGTTCCAAGAAGTGTAACCCTTATCATCCGTGCATGATGGAGTGCACCTACCAGAAATCTAGAGTAGCTTGAACACTTCCGGTTTATGGCGGCGCGCTAG
>NW_015252438.1:0-498 GCF_001447785.1 Gekko japonicus
TTCTTCTCACGTTATTTACAACAAAGCGTTCTATTGCTAGCTTAAATTCAGTAGCTCTAATATATTCCGGCCCTTTTAATCACACAATCTGGCTTTTAACCACTGTTAACGCTAATTCTGTTTGTCTTCCGTTCCTGCAAACACCCTTCACCTTTTTATTCAACTATTCTTTCCCCTCTAGTCAGTTCATGGACACTTAGCTTAGAGATTATGAAGTCCTCGCTGTTTGAAGTTATTCCTCATCACTCCGTTCGGTCTTTCCGGACCCGTCTTGTGCACAGCAAAGGTGGAAAAATCCTTCGCCTGCTCCCCCACACTTCTGCATTGAGACAAGATCAAAAAGAAAAAACTCCCAGCCAGGTTGTAAACGCCACTTCACCTGGCCGGTTGTAGAAGTCTCTTGCCAGCACCCTCCAAAAATAGAGAGAGCTTAGGCTAGTAAAGAAAAGCCTGAGAAATGTGGGTTTTAAAGTAGAAACACACGGAGCTCTGCCCCGC
>NW_015252439.1:0-498 GCF_001447785.1 Gekko japonicus
AGTCATTTGCTTTGTTCAGAGGATGAGTGTGTCTTTAACAGGACTGAACTAGTTCTTAATCGACAGCAATATATGAAAAAGCAAGTGGCAAATGGCCGTGTCTTCCAGATGCCAAAACAGTTAACAATTTTAAGCCCTAAGAATAAAGAGAAAGGGAACCCAACTACAAGAGAAAAAGAAAACAGATCAAACTGGAAGTAAGTATTTTGTTTCCTTTCCACCTTCTCCCTTGCCCCTTTCCTACTGGTGTCATGAAGATCATACCTTTCTTTTCCTTTCCTTCCTTTAATGACAGGTCTCTTTCGGGCACAGCCTTAAGCCTAATTGAAGATCCTTCTAATGCACTGAAAACTGTTTGTTTAAAAATAAAGCTGAAGTTAGGTCCTTCACTTGAACCATCATTACAGAGCCAAAAATTAAGGCTGAATTTTTGAATGGAAACAAATATCTGTAAAAATATAACCCATTGTTTTTATTTATAAACTTCTATCCCCCCCC
>NW_015252440.1:0-498 GCF_001447785.1 Gekko japonicus
TCGCTGTCGTACTTCACCTCGTACACCGTCTTCAGTGGGTCTTTGTGGGGCTTGTGGACTCGCAACACCACCCCCCGGTACCAGGCCTCGGACTTGTCCTTCTCCTCGTACAAGTGCCTGATCCGTTTGCCGACTAATTCCGGGTATCCGTGGCGCCGAGGGGTGTGTCTCACCCCTATTCTCTGTCGCCGAAAGCTCCTCGGGAGTAGCAAGGCCGGCCTTTTCTGCTTCTTCCCCGTGAGGACGGGACGCCCCTGCCTCTCTCGCAGAGTGTTTTGGAATTTGATACGGACGATGGACTTACGGAGGCGAAGGACCTTGGAGGTACTCCGGGTAACCCGATCGGCCAGTTTAAGCTGGAGAGTCCCGGGGAGTTGACACGCGCGGAAAAGCTGCCTTTTAGCACCAGAGCGAAGCGGGAAGCGTTTGGTCGCCACAACCAGACCCTTTTTGGGCGTCGACGCAGCATCCCTTTTGCAGAAGGAAGAGGTGGTGGAG
>NW_015252441.1:0-498 GCF_001447785.1 Gekko japonicus
TCAGCTTAGAGGGAACACTGGAAGTAACACGTGATCAATCCTTTTAACCTCATTCAGTTGGCAAGAACACAAATGATGAGAATAAAGGATACCTATATATTTGCCTTGCAGCAGAGCAGAGGGTGTCTAGCTTTTGTGTGGTGCTGCATGATCAGATTCCAGACTTGTGATGTGGCCTCCTCTCTCCCCACCCCTACTGAATGCACGGGGAAGGAGTCTCTCTGCAAGGCTGAAGGTGGTCCCTGGATATTCCCCCGGCAGACTCCCCCTTAACTCCCATGAGTTTCCTTGGACTTGGAGACAGGCTTGCAGCTGCCCCTGCTGATAAATGTAGCAGCGGCCTCCCAGTGCTGCATTCAAGGAGTAGAAGGCCACAGGGATACAAGCCCTGAGCAGAGAGATGGAGGAGGTTTGGTTTCCTTCGTCTCCAGCCTAGTGCTGCTCTCCAAGATCCTGTATGCCAATCCAGACATTTTTGTTTTGCATGATACCGTTGGG
>NW_015252442.1:0-498 GCF_001447785.1 Gekko japonicus
CTTAACCACGACACCAAACTGGCTTCTTTTGGAAGGATCTGCCCTGGTTCCTCCTTTGCTAACAGTGCCTCAAGAAGTTAAAGTGGTTCCCCTTCTGTGGGCTCAGGGTTCAAGGAGGGCTGCATTTGGGCACCAAAGATGGTTTCCTTGTGCTTGCCACCAGATGAGACTGAGTTGGCACCTGGTCCTTGGGGGCTTGGCCCCACTGCAATTGGAGCTTGGGGAATGGCTTGGAGAGAAACAACCTTTTGGTTGGCACCTTTTGAGTTACTTGTAACGCACTGCACAGTCTCTGTCAGTGTGCCATGAAATGCCAGCTTTGGCACGTGTTTCAAAGTCACTTGGAACTGTGTGGCTCGCAGCAGCACAGCCTGTGTCCAGTCAAATTCCCAGCCTTATAACCTGATTGGTAAAATTCTGTTCCAGGTACCTTTCAAGATCCAAGGCTCCTTTACAGACCACTGCGACAAAGAGCATCAGAAGAGCCCTGCTGGGCCA
>NW_015252443.1:0-498 GCF_001447785.1 Gekko japonicus
GGGGGGGGGCTTTCTGACGGAGACACAGGCTCTCCCCCCACTGTGAGAGCCAGTCCCCTGCCTGAAAGGACAAATGAAGTCCAGAGTCCCTGGGTGCAGACATGTATTTATTTGCTGCCGGGGAACAATCGGCTTGAAAATATTCACAGTCGCCTTGGAACATTATGCCACCTCAGCTCCTCATCAGGGTTTCGTTGAGCTCAGAGCGCATGAAAAATTAATAGTGTCCAATTATATCTCTAGGACGGATGCGAACCTCTGGGTTGGGAGGGACAGCTCCGGGTCATTGTACCAAGCAGAAAAGAGGACAGATTGAGGAGTAAAGACAGGAGATACTCCACCAAAGCTGATATTTATGCTGACCCCCAAATCCCACAGAGATTCTGAGATTGTGCAGAATGTCAGGGGGATTTCTGGCAGGGGGAAAAGTTAGGGAAATTCAGCTAGCTTGGTGGCAGTAGGGTGAATACCACCTCCACGTGCAGCTGCTGGTGTGAC
>NW_015252444.1:0-498 GCF_001447785.1 Gekko japonicus
AAGTCTCCAAACCTTCTGGCTTATTTCTCCTATATAGAGAGAGTTTGCAGGACTGATTGTATCTATGACAGTGACTGTCTCAGCTGCCTGGCACAGACGGCCTCACACATGACCTACTTATTATGACTGGCTGAACTACTCTGATAATTAAAAAGTGCAGGATAGGCAGGCAGAAGGTACTAAGAAAGTTGGTTTAGAAGAAAAAAGAGAAGTGGGAGGAGAGAGGAAAATGTGGAAGAAGTAGAAGTCCAAAGGCAGGAATTTGGAATAAGGAAGAAAACTAGACATGCACATGAACAGGAACTATGGAAATAATATATTCTTGCATTAAAGTTATACAGAACAACTGTTATGTTTATTCACTTTATGGGAACACTGAAGCTAGGGTGGTTCTGCTAAAATTCTGATAGCCATGGTAGGCTGATTGTTAGCCATTAACCTGCTGTTAAAAGTTAGGCTAAGGATCTTCAATATATATAGGTAAAGGTAAAGGTTCCC
>NW_015252445.1:0-498 GCF_001447785.1 Gekko japonicus
GTGCGCAAGCCGCATCCAGGAACCCGATTCCACTTCAGAAGCGTCTCTCACTGGATGGGGCAAATGCATTCAGAGAGTCAGAAAAGTAGTGCCTTACTGGGCCATACATTACTCTTTTTTTTCTTTTTTTGAAAGACAGATTGTTAAAGACATGGCGAGTATTATCCTGAAACAGTTAATGGACCCACAGATGGCATGAGATGACTAACGATCAAGGAAGTGGTATGTAATGATGTCCCCGTTTCAGATGGGAGGCTGAGTTGGTCTGCCATAGAAGAGCCAGATTCGAGTTCAGCAGCACCTAAAAGGCTGAAAAGATTCCCAGGGCAGAAGCACTCAAGGGGCAAAACTCTCTTTGACTCTGAAAGTCTCATATCATGGAAATCCTCCTGGTCTTTAAGGTGCTTCGGGACTCAAATCTAGATGATCTCCCATGCAGGCACAGTAACAGTTGACTTGGAAAAACAAAGTCTGAGTCCAGGGGCACCGTTAAGACCA
>NW_015252446.1:0-498 GCF_001447785.1 Gekko japonicus
ATGTGTGTGGACTTTTTCCTTTTAATAAAGTCTTTACTATTTTAAATGCTGACAGTTGTTCTCACTGTCAGACAGCCTTCCAACATTTGAACACGTTATTCAAAACAGGTGGCAGGGGAAGGGAGGTGGGCATCTGGTAAATCGCCATCCCAGTACTAACCAGTTGCTGGGTAGCAGGAGACAGAGGCACTGGGAGGAGCCTTAACATGACAACGCAGGAAGGAGAGCTGGGAGTACCGGCCCTCTCGGTGAGTAATTCCAAAAATGGCCAGTTGGTGGCCGTGGCACCGAAAGAGCAAGAGCAAACCCCTTGGATGATTCAGCAGGCCAGACGAGCAGTGCATCACCAGGTAGAGACTGTGGCCACGGGTGCCTAGACACCTCAAGGGCCAAGCAGTGCTCACGAGTCAGCGTAGCCATTCAGTCACAAGGCGCCCTGTTGGTTTATTTGGAATGACAAGACAGGCCCATGGGACCTAGCCTGTGTCCACTAGAACA
>NW_015252447.1:0-498 GCF_001447785.1 Gekko japonicus
CTCCAACAGGAAGCTTTAGTAGAAAAAAACAGATCTGTGCTCCCTGGAAGCTTTTAGGGGCCAACTAGATGTTCTGGCAGCCATGGATTTGACCTGTGGCAGCCAAAGCCATTTTAGGGAAGAATTGGGACCTAAACCTGATTGTATCCATGGTGTGGGGTGCTCAGGTGACCTCCAGTGCCTTTTTAAGTACCAAAACAGCTGTAGGGGGGAGCTGTTTGGTCATTTCAAAAGGCACAAGTGGGGACAAAATTGCCTCCTGCCATGAGCCCCCATCAGGATTGGACCCTTGTGACACTTGTTGAGTGGTCATATTCTTTCTTATAATGGTATTGGTGGCCACAGGCTGAACTTGTGGCTGCCATAATGTCTCATTTGACCCTCAGAATCTGATACTGACCATAGAATGGGAGCAAATGCCTGGGCTACCTTCTAGGGTTGCATTTAGGAATGGAGATGGAGGTAGGGTGATTTGAAGGAAGGAGATTGTTGGGGGGG
>NW_015252448.1:0-498 GCF_001447785.1 Gekko japonicus
GTGTTGCCTAGGAGGGATCTCAGAACAGACCGGAAACATGACGGGCCCGCAAAGAGAATCAGTCCCGTTCATCGGAGCAGGAGGCAAGGCGCTGCGGCGCGTGAGAGAAACGTTACCCTCATTTTGTCCATGATGGCGTTGGTTCCCAGGATGTTGTACTTCTTGCCCGGATTGGCTGCCGCGTGCTTAATGGCCCACGTGGTCTTCCCGGCGGCAGGGAGCCCCACCATCATCAGGATCTGCAAGGCGCGCCCGGGAGACAGGCCGAGTCAGGATACAAAAAGACACTTCCAAACCAACTTTCCGTGTGTGTGGGGGGGGAGTGGGTATCCTCATGGCACGGACCACATGCTGGAGCGAGGAGCAGAACTAGAAGTGAGGTTACATCAGCCCTTCCCCGAAGGCACGGGTCATCCCTCCCCCGCCAGCCATTGCTGACTGTCAGATCTCTGGAGCCCACGCGTGTTCCGTTCCCATTTCAGAGACGGGAAAGCAAAG
>NW_015252449.1:0-498 GCF_001447785.1 Gekko japonicus
CAGTCTCCACGGAGAAAAACCCTGGGAATGGCCCGAGACCCTCCTTCCTTAAGAGCCAGCTGTTGAGGGAAGGGGGGCTGGTCCAGGCAGCTGCAGACCCAGGAGTTCAAACGAGTGGGACCCGGGATCAGGAGTTCACTGCTGGTGTCCTCAACTCTCCACACTGCTTGGCTGTCCTCCAGCCCCGCTCCCCATTCCAAGGAGCTCCAGTTTCTCAGGCCTTCCCGGGTGTGTGCAAATGCCTTCATGCCCTGCCGCCTCCTGTGCATCCTCCTTCTAAGGCCAGATGTGCGAGAGCAAGCAAAGACAGGGCGGACCCTCCGGACGGCAACCACAGGCTGCTTCCCTCGTGCTCCTGGGAAGTCTGGCAGGGTGGGGGGACATTTAGGGACAAATAGACAGAGCCACCTCCACCGAAGGGGCTTCTCCTCGGTCGGAATGGAGCCTCACCAGGACCACAGTGCTCAAACCTGCCCCCAAAGCCCCCACAGGTGTGGG
>NW_015252450.1:0-498 GCF_001447785.1 Gekko japonicus
TACTATACACAACTATCGCTGCTATGCCCACATCTTAAAATATGAATTTTTAGTGTCAGCTTCATGTATGCTGAGTATTATACTGGCTAGTGCACTGTTAAGTAGTCAACTCAAGACAGTCTCCATTACTTCAACAGAACAGCTCAGAAGATTACTTGAAACACACACAACTCAGACTGAACCCCTCCAAGATAGATCTATTTCAAGCTGGCTAATCCAAGCACCAATTTATATGTTCAGTAAAATCAGATGGTAAAATTTTCCACAACAATATGTGCTACAAGTGAGAGACGGCGCAGTTGGATGTTCCTCATGAAAAAAACTCCCTGCACGTTAAAGGCAACTTGCCAGGAAGAAAGCTAGACCGGATCTTTCTCCCGATCACTCAAGGTGTTAAGGGAGGAGGGCATAATCTCCCTAGCTGAAGCACGAAGTGGTACAGTCAGAAATAAAAAAGTGTTACCACTTGATCAACAGACCCAAGAATTCTGACCCAAG
>NW_015252451.1:0-498 GCF_001447785.1 Gekko japonicus
CCCAACACAAACACGCTTTATTACTCTCCACTACTCTGCGACTGAACGAACACAGCAGACTGTGCAAAACCACCAAGAATCTGTTCTCGTCAGATTAGCGACCGAAAGCAAATTCCATGCTGGAAATAAACGACACAGATTAGGGCTGTCTGCATGAATGCGGTGGTATTTAAAAGGGTTGCGCTGGCGGGACTGAGAATGATTGATTCAGAACAGAAAAAGAGCCATCGTAAGCGCTGCCAACAGAATGTGTCTGCCCTCCTTCTACAATTGATACGCTAATGGCTATTAGCCCATCATGCGGTGGCAAGACTCCATCAGTTAGTTCTGTGCTGCGTGAAGAAGAAGATCTTTATGCACTGGAACTGATCCGAAGAATGGACTACACAGATTCACGGAGGAGAGGCCTACCTACAGCCATAGCTACAAGAGCTGCCCATGTTCAGAACGTGAATAACTCTAATTACTGGCCACCGAGACGACAGAGGTGGGCTACTG
>NW_015252452.1:0-498 GCF_001447785.1 Gekko japonicus
AAGACTTGACAACAGCAGTGGCCTGCTGAGGCAACTGTTTTCTCAGGAGAGAACCAAGTGGCAGCTGCTGACTACTCTTCTGCTGGCTCTACTTCCTTTTTGCCGCTTGTTCTCCTTGTGAAGCCTTATCACCCCTATGTAGCCAACTGGGCTATCTCTTGAATCCCAACTGAATTTTTGCCTGAGTATGGCTCATTACACTGGAGTCCAGTGAGTCTGTAACAGTCCCGATGTTAGCCTACACCTGAGAGGGATGGAAGGTGAGTCAAAACAGCTTCTGCTGCTCCCTTTTGAATCTTCCCTTCATTTAGTTTTTACCTCTGCCACAACTTTTGTCAAAGTTGCCTTCTTTGTAGCCCAGCAAACTTGCAACTGAGACGGCCTTTAGATCTGGGGCAGAAAGCAAAGCTTCACAGACCAATGTGGTTATGCAACAAAGTCAAGCGTTTACTGAGGATTTTTGAAAGCATCAGCAACATGTATTTTTAAAAAGTTTTT
>NW_015252453.1:0-498 GCF_001447785.1 Gekko japonicus
AATCAATCTCTTTTTCTTCTCAACCAATGAACCAGTGTATGATGCTCTGAACTTGTGACAGGTCCAGATTAGCCATCATATAGTTGGCTCTTTGCCGAGGCGCCGCACCCTCTCCCCTGTAACCTCATCTGCTCCCCTTTTACTGTATCTGGTGCCTCAGAGACTGAGAATGTGCCAGCCCCAATGCCCAGCCCTTTGGAGACCTCTCTGTGAAGCTAAACTATGTCTATTTCCAATAGATAAATGATCTACAACATTCCCCTAGCTAGCACCCTCAATCCTCTCTCTTGACATGGAGGAGGCAGCCAGCTGGACACCTCAGGGTGACCTCCAACCAAATCCTGGGAAGAATGAGACGACGGGGCATTGGGCCGATGACCCACTTACTCAGTTCAGGCCACTGACTGCTGAGGCAGGCTGAGAGCCAAGAAAAGAATCCGGGGCCATCCCTGACTACCCCCTTCCCAGGGCACCCTGTTTGGTGTCATGGTGAAGTGC
>NW_015252454.1:0-498 GCF_001447785.1 Gekko japonicus
GTACATGGCTGAAGTTAATTTTTAGGCATCAAGAAGGTCAGATGCCAACACTTTCCATTACGATATGTAAGAGGGCATAAAAACAAGCTGATATTGCAGTTCACAGAATATCATTTAAAAACTCAGAATAGACACAATGATTTTCTTATACGCTTGGCAATTATGGGGCTTGTGTTTATATTAGACAGAAGCCAAGAGCCAAGTAGATTTAGCCAAACCCAGCATATAATGGCACAGCATCTCTAGCTTCCTACTTGGAACTTTCCTTTATGTTCCAGCATACAAAAGCGGTCAGAAGTCCTTTGCAGAAGGACTGGAGGTGGAAAAAAACTAAATGCAATGACTGCAACAAAGGGATAAGAAAATGCATTTTATTGCTTGGTGCTAAAAGGATACCTGCATGCACTTCAAAAGTTTCTGCTATCCAAGCACAAACCCCCCTTATCCAAGACAGCTTGTTACACCACTATTCTGGGTAGGGTTGCCAGGTCCCCCGGG
>NW_015252455.1:0-498 GCF_001447785.1 Gekko japonicus
GTTGGCTTTGGCCTCGGGACTCATCCTTACAAAAATAAAACATTAGGATATATTTCCTCTCTTCCAGTGATAACCTTTTCATGGTTGTTGAATGCTGAACTTCCTAAATTGCTCATGGAGTCTGTCTTATTTTGCAGGGTCATTTTTTCTCGCAGTGATTTCCTTGCCAGCTGGATTTCTAAGAAAGATGTAGATTGATTCATTGCCTCACTTAACGTGGCCCTTCCTACCCCGCCCCCCCCTAGAAACTAGCTGTGCCTTTTCTCCTGTCTTATTCAACCTTTTTTCTCCCCAGTGTTATGGCAGAAGTGAGATCAGTGGGATGATTGCTCGCTTGCCTGACTTATCTAGAACAGTCTGCTCAGCAGGTAACTTGGGTATGGTGCCTCTTTGTTCACTGCTCTGCAGTTTGTGGTGGATATATACATGGGCTGGAGTTTGTAGGGGTGCCAACATTGTTTTCACTCAAAGCAAAGTGGCAAGGTGTGTTGGGAAGTT
>NW_015252456.1:0-498 GCF_001447785.1 Gekko japonicus
AACAACAACAAAAGCATAGGGCTGCCATAGGAGGAAAGGCAAATGTTCACCAATCCAAGTATTTGTGGTATGAGAAAGCTGATACTATTGGTCTTTTAGACCAACTTTTTTAGGGTTTTCCAGACATTTTTGTTTCATCTCCAGCAAAAAGGATTTCAAAAATTATCAGTGTGCTTCTAATCGGAGGCATAACCCAATCAAAAATGTGCACTCACCAAGGTGACTGCCAAGTTCCTGAGTCCAACGCTGAAGACAGAAATTTCCCTGATTTCTTTTTCTTATGAACACATAAGGAAAGCTATAAGCATGGAAACCTCTGCTAGTGGCTGAAATCCTCATATTGACTTAAATGCAGAGAGGATGGCTGGAATTGTGTGCCCAGCTATTTCTATTCGTGTATACATGAAGTCATCAATGAGATGGAAAGGCGGGGAGGGGAATCTGATGGCAACATCAAATCTTATGTTTTCACATCTGAATTTGGCATGACAGGTGGCA
>NW_015252457.1:0-498 GCF_001447785.1 Gekko japonicus
GAGATCTCCAGACCTCACCTGGAGGCTGGTAACACTACCTGAATCCCTGTTTCTCTTTTCAGTTGGTGACAAAGTGCCCGCTGACATCCGCATCATTTCCATCAAATCCACCACTCTTCGTGTGGACCAGTCCATCCTGACAGGTACGGGGACTTCTGGGACAGCAGAACAGACCTGAAGTTGCATGCATGTGCTCACTGAATCGGGGTGTGTGTGTGTATGTCTGAGATGTTGTTTTGTGCCTATGTGGAGGTGTTTATGCCAGCAAGGAGGCGTGTCATTACGTGTCTGAAGAAGTATTTCAGTATATGTTTGCAGAGAGGTCCTGTCTGTCTTTTGCATGGAGAGGGGCTGGCAGAAGGCAATATCCTGGGCTCGAGCCAGGGAAATCCCAAGTGCTGTGAAGTTTATGAACGGGACTTCCCTGCTTCCCCCTTTTCACTGCAGCCTACTGAACCCCTTGAAGTTCTGCTTCATGCAGAGGTCATTTCGGGGGGG
>NW_015252458.1:0-498 GCF_001447785.1 Gekko japonicus
TCTGGTACAGATGAATCATGGTTTTGTGTGACGTCTGAACTGAGCCACTGCAGATTACTCAAGTCCAACTAAATCTGATATAGCGGACCCCGTCCCCATTACTTGCCTCTTTCAGACTTTGTGTCATGATTCAAAGCTAAGTGAATAACGAGACAAATTTGAGCAGGGGGCCATTTAATGCAACCACTGCACCTTTAACGGTGGGGACGAGATGCCTTGTTATTCCAAGTGGAAACTGGCCAGGCCAACATGACATCCTTATATTTCAAATTAATTGCAATAGAACCAAGCCAAGAACTTAATTTTAGTCCATGCACTACTTTAATCTTATCAACAGGACAATGGGCTCCTTCCTCTGCACTCGCAAATGCTTGGGAGGGCGATTTATCTTCGTTAAATAATAATTGGCTTTATTATCTTTTGACTCTTCAGAACCGCTGGCTGGCAAGGTTTTTAAAAATTTCATCAATCTTATTTTGTGTTTCCCCCCCCCCAAAA
>NW_015252459.1:0-498 GCF_001447785.1 Gekko japonicus
GATATCATCAATCATGGTATTCTTCTGGACTGCCTTTTAGAGTTGGGACTGGGGAAACATTGTTCTGTTGGGGCATTGCTGCTCCACCCCTTGGCCTCTGACCTACAGGGTCCTGCAAAGTTCTGTCTTATCCCCCATGCTTTTAAACATCTTCTACATAAAGCATCTGGGATAGGTCACTTGTGGATTTGTGCTGAGTTACCACCAATATATGAATTACATTCAACTCTATCTCGTACTTCCAGCAGATCCTAGGAGGCTGTGGAAACTATGGACAGGTGCCTAAAGACAGTTTTGTGATGGATGAGGACTAGCAAACTGAAGCTTAATCCTCTCAAAATGGGGGCGCTGCAGGGGGGGGAGTTTAATCCAGGAATTGGGATATCTCCTCTTCTGAATGGGGCTGCACTTTCCCAAAAGGATCAAGTTTGTAGTTTGGTAGTGCTGCAAGACCCAGGCCTTCTGTTGGATAAATAGGCGGCAGCAGTGAGCCAGCTG
>NW_015252460.1:0-498 GCF_001447785.1 Gekko japonicus
GCTCCTTCGGTCGGCAGATACGATCAAGTCCTTTTTTAACTGGAGGTGCCAGCAATTGAACCTGGGATCACCGTCTCTGCCACTGAGCCACAGCCCCTCCCCCGCTGATAGGGAATGGAATGGTTCCTTGTGTGTTTGAAATGTGAAATCTGCTGGTCTAATGCAACCGTTGTGGGCTGGAGATCTCGCTCTCTAAGGATGCATCCTTTAGTGCTGCTCTTTGGTTCCTGGCACTCCCAGCAGTAGTTAATTAGCCAGCCCCCCTGACTTATTCCCTGAAGAACGGTACAGTACACTGGTCTGCCCCAAAGCCTATGCCCCCTCTAAAGGGTACCGTTAGTCACAGAGGCAGATGTGACCTTATATATTATTTTAGGCCCTACTTCCCTGTTTTTTGCTGTCTGGACTTCAGTTTCTTTCTTTTAACTCTTGTCTTGCTCCCTTGATATTTGGGGACTTGTACCTTTTCACAGGAACTGCAGTGGCTCAAGTGGTTAA
>NW_015252461.1:0-498 GCF_001447785.1 Gekko japonicus
CCAGAAGGAATGTCTACTTATTATGGAGGTGCAGCTAGAAATCCATACAAAAATATTTCCAATATCCAGGGGCAGGCAGAAGGCTTCCGTTTTAATAGTTATTCTGGTACCTCACTGTCTAGTTTTGATTTATGAAGGAGCACAAGGTAGGAGGGGCTGGGTCAGCAAGGGAAGAAAGTGATTTAGCATCAGCAGACCCATGTATTACAAGACACTGTTCAACTAGAACACTTCCTACCCAACAGTCACTGGCATCCTTTGTTCAGCATTTTCACTTTCCACCAATCATTGCACAGTCTCAATTCCTTGGGATTTTGTATAAACACAGGTCCTAGTTGCCTGAGTTAATTCCATTGTCTGGCGTTGTGACTGTGCTAGGCAGCTGGGGAAATGCTTTGTTTGCATCTGTTAAGAAACAATCAAGGCAGATCGGGGGATATGACTTACACAAACATGGACACATTGGTAGGAAGTGGTCTGGATAGCATACACGTCCTG
>NW_015252462.1:0-498 GCF_001447785.1 Gekko japonicus
TGCTTTATGTAGGGCAGGGAACAAGAGTGACAGGGTGGGAGAGAGAGAGAGGCAAAGCCAAACAAAATCTCTGACCGGCTCCTCCTGCATCAGTTGCAAGCAAGGCAGGACCAGCAGTGAAAATCCCACCCCCTCAGAAATGTGCCCCAGTCCACCCTGGTCTGGGACTGGCTGGCAGGAAGTCCCTGGGAATCCTAACCCACCACACACACTCTGCCTCCCATGCCAGGAAAGTGCAGCTGAGTCGCACCCCCTCACTCAGCATGGTTGTGCATTGATGGCAAGGAAGATTTGGTGAGGGCACTGAAAATTCAGGAAGGGGCATCACCCTGTACACCCCATGCTAGCTACAGCCCTGCTTTGAGCTGATCTAGAGTACTGTGTTGTTATCATTTTAACTGTACCATCCACCATGCTGGTATATATTCTAGCCTCAATGCTCATATATATTCTAGCCTCAATGCAGCATTGTCCAACGTTATATGAATGTACCTTTTT
>NW_015252463.1:0-498 GCF_001447785.1 Gekko japonicus
GATGCTAGGACTGAGAGCCTGTGGCGGGAGGCGCTGGGTGCCCATATTTCCAGAGCAAGACGGATAGCTTTTTCTGGGCTGGGCCTCAGTGTTGGCAGAAGCTTCCCATCATGTGGAATGCCAGCTGGGGATGCGGCTGTTACTTTTTGGGGGGGAGGGAAGGAAGCTTTTGTTAGTGGCTTAACCACAATGAGCCAATGCCAAAGAAGACCAAGGTCATGTTCTTTTAAATCATGTATAAGAGGGGTTTTCCTCCTTGAGGTGGAGTCAAAGGGGAGATCTCTTTGTGGGCTTCCTGAGGAGATCCAGCTGGCCAGTGAGGGGAAGAGGATAACAGTGTGGCTGGCCCGTTCACAATAATACAGCAAGGGCTCTTTTCTTATTTTATTTAGGTTTTTAGATTTTTAGAGTTATTGATTTTTATATCCCGCCCATTCTGGCCTAGGCTGGATCAGGGCAGCTCACATTCATTAGTTTACTTCATTTATACCCCACTTT
>NW_015252464.1:0-498 GCF_001447785.1 Gekko japonicus
ACCAAACTGGCTCTACACCAAGCTGTAGAGCTCACTGTATTCTACTATATTTTAAAAATGTATTGTTACTCATCCTGAGCCTTTGGGATAGAGCAAGACATGAGCTAAAATAAATAGGGAGACCTGCATCGTCCCAGATGAGCAAGTCAGGATGTACGCTTGCGTTGTCACTTAATGGAGCACAAAAGTAAAACCTGTAACGACAAGTTCTGAAGGGGATCACATACAAAAATGAGGCCAGGAATCCAGGCTAATCACAGGTTAATGTGGGACACTACCATGTGATTAAGTGCAAAGAGCTCTTCAGGGGGAGAACAAAAACTGTCCTGGGATGTTTCACACTCAGGGTGGTCTCTTCTAAAAAGAAAGCTAGAAGAATAGCAGATAGAGAGCTGCCTCAAGTGTTTGCTTCATTCTAGTGAACCATCCTGATACTTTGTGGTTCCACCTATGGGTGGAATTCACTATCCTGTGTCATGAAAGACACCATATGGAACA
>NW_015252465.1:0-498 GCF_001447785.1 Gekko japonicus
TTTTCAAGTTTCCATTAAAAAAAGCAACAAGCCTTGATGGAAGGTATTTGAAGCTTTCTGTAGGTTTTTCCACCTTGATAATCTAGAGCCTTATAATCAATGTTACCTTTCATGAAAGTAAACTACTGCATGCCCATAAATCATTGTAGCAGCAAAATCCGTGCATTGATCAATGTGAGATTTCCTGGAGACCATTGCTCTCGATAGACTAGATGACAAGATTAATTCAAAGAGGTGACTTCTGGCAATATGGCCTCTCACTAAGGAGTCTCTTTGTTAGGCTCCGAGACCTTAACTCCCAAAGGGCATTTGATAAATGTTGGTGAGAGGAAAGGTTTACCTCAACCCTTGTTAGAGCCCATCAATAAGTGATTCATATCAGAGCTGGTCTTCTGGACTCTGGTTGTATTGGATTCCATCAAGAATGTGAGTTAATTGGTGGTTATGTGCTGTGCTCTGTTCTGGCAAGGAGGGTCTGTCAATATTCTGTTGTTTTTT
>NW_015252466.1:0-498 GCF_001447785.1 Gekko japonicus
AGGCAAGCACCTGAAGACCCGGGCAAAAAACAACGGTTACTTTCCCCGTGGGAAAATAGGAGCAGGCAGAGTAGAGTCTTCAAGGACACTAGACAGATAACAGCGCACAGCCTAAGGGGAAAGGGGGATGGGAGGAGGGAGGCAAGGAGAGCAGCCAACACATTCCAAACCATGGCAGCCTTAGCTGACAATCAGCACAGAAGGAAAGCAAATAATCTAATACCAGCAACAGTAGCTAGAAACCCCATAATAACAGGATCTCTTCTGGAATGAACTTCATGTTTCACTTGCAAAGGGGTGACCACTGCCACTGGGGAAGCTGGAAAAGTCCTAATTCCCCTACGTTTCCTACATATTCTCTTTAATGTCTGGTATTGGTTTCTCTGTCAAAAAATCTAGCTAGCTGAGAGTGATCGTATGACTCTTCCATCAGACTTCTTCTTAAGTAGGCAACGGCAGTGTGTAGGCTGGATTGGAATGGTGGTTCTGGGGCGGAGC
>NW_015252467.1:0-498 GCF_001447785.1 Gekko japonicus
ATCAATCAATTAAAGTATGATAGAACGTAGGTCCTATTTTCAGAGGCAAAAGGGGCCTATAAGAGTGTACATCTTGCTGGAATCCAATGTAGCATCACGACGGAGAAGCCCACGGTGGGGGAAGTAGCATGCCAATTAATCATGCTTTCCAAGTCCCAATACAAACAGTCACATGTTGGGAAAGATGACAGATAACAGCACTTACGCTTCAGCATTTTTACAGCCACTTTCATCACTGGCTGAGATCGGCTCAATCCATAGGCAGTTCCTTCAACTACTTTCCCAAAAGCTCCGGAGCCCAGGATCCGGCCTGCAGACAACAGATTGCTATCATTCACTGAGAGGCAACACCATATCTTATGTTGCTGCTTTACTTGCTGCTTTATGTCTTGCTGTCGGGATATGCTGGAGAGTGAACCCAGTGAGCCCATTTGCTCTGCTCATTAAAATATTGTCGCCCTTGGTTTATTCAAAGCTAACTCCAGCCAGCATGGTGTA
>NW_015252468.1:0-498 GCF_001447785.1 Gekko japonicus
AGTATGTAATAGGCCACACTTTGTTCGTAAACACCTATTCATCTGCTGCTTGCCTCCTATCCCATCTCCAGGCGGAAGACAGTGTCCCAGACGCTCTCGGGTTGTCATTCCCCCGGGAAAGCCTCGTGACTCGCGCAGTCTACTTGCTGTTGGTCCGTTGTTGTAAAGGGAAGGGCTGTGGGTCGGCCTCTGTTGTTCTACCTCCTCCTTAATCTAAGACTTCCTTGGTCCCTTTTCTTCTCTCTCAGAATGTTATCTCCCCCCGTTTTCCCCTTTGTTGGGTTCTTTTGGCCTCGGCCTTTGCCCCTGTGGTGCAGCAGACCCCACTCAAGTTCCCGTGGAGGAAAACTACTACTGAGAGTTCTGTGTTTGGGAAAATAGTACAGGATGGGCTCCTGTCCTTATTTTTGCTGATTGGCTGACCCCATGTCAGTTGCAAAGACACCCCCACCTCTGGAGGCCAGTTGTTGTTCTTTTTTTTTGGGGGGGGGGGGCAGG
>NW_015252469.1:0-499 GCF_001447785.1 Gekko japonicus
GAAGCACAGAGACCACGTCGAAGATGGTATAGTTACTTAACTGCTGCTAAGGATGGAAAATGCTCTCAGTCAACTCACCAGGAAAAGTGGCTGATTTCAAACAATGCATAGAGGTGGGTGAACTCTAGCACCACTTGGTCCGTGATGTCATTCCAGTTCAGGGCATTCCAGTCACCGTGCAGAAGATGCATCCTGGACCGATCCAAGGTTAGACCTTCGAACAGATTAAAAAAAAACCTTATCTACAAGCCTTTAGGGTCCATATTTTATTTGGTCTATCACTGTGCCTACTAAGGTGGATGACGGTTTATTCACTTTTCATCATCAATGGTTCATGTGGAGTCCTGAGAGGACCGGAGAAGTTTGACCAAACAATTTGCAGCTCAGTGCCAGACTATAATATGCTTGGCTTTGAGGTCTTAAACTAATTTCCTCCAAAGAGGATTAACCAGGGGTCATTTCCTGCAGTGGTGCAGCTCCGGCAGTAAAGAGCCCAGGG
>NW_015252470.1:0-498 GCF_001447785.1 Gekko japonicus
TGCATATGCCTGGTCAATAACAACCATTGCCATGAAACACGCTAGATGAGACAAGCTGAAGGCTGTTTGGGTGTCTACTATAAATAAACATGGCAGAAGAGAAGAAGATCAATGTGCTTTTGGAAGGCATCCAAATCCTTTAAGAGAGTAGGTGGGCCAGTAGTTTGGTTGGGGACAATCCAAAATAAATTGCTTATTGTGAATGGTTTTGTCAAACTTGACTGTTGATCATTCAAAAAGAAGTGGCATTAGTAAGAAAGATTAACCATTGGTAAGAACTGTCTTCTAAACTGGGTCTCAAAATATAAAAGTTGGTGCCACAATTATCCATTCTCTACTCTCTCTTGGATTCAAAACTCATTAAAATGGGCATGCTAATAATGTGACATCTGTGTAGCTCCAGATGGTGCTACTACAAACTTGCAATAACAACAACAACAGCATGTTTAAACCCTACCAAATAGAGCATTCATCCACTTTGCTCTGATGTCCTGGGCA
>NW_015252471.1:0-498 GCF_001447785.1 Gekko japonicus
TCAATTGTGTCAGGTTCCTGAGAGATCCATGTATTGATCATAGGCTAATTTGCAGACTAATTGATCCCTGGGTTTTATGTTGAATTAGCAGAATGGAACGTATGGTGGGAGTTGGAGATGAACATTGTTTTGGTTTTTTGCCATATGCATGAATAGAGCATGAAACGTTAAACTTAACAGACTTAGGATGAACAAACATCCCCTCGTTTATTTTTATTGTTTAGAGTTGTGGCCCCCTAACTTTCAGTTTGACTTGGAGAACTGTTTACATTATTTTTGCAATTAACAAGGTGTCCAGTTTGCCACAGTTTTAACCTCACAATAACCCCCCACATATATTACTGATGCACATGAGAACATATGTTTATTGATTAAATCACAAGCAATGGCAAACTGTAGCACTAAAATCACTAGATCAAGTGTTCAGATTCCTTTCTTAATTTTTTAGAATTGAATGAATGCAGATGTGTCCTGATGCACATTAGTAATCCATAAGGG
>NW_015252472.1:0-498 GCF_001447785.1 Gekko japonicus
TAATTATGCCTTTACTGTTTAGAGACCCCAAATATGCATTTGTGTTTTGAAAACTGAACGTATTTCTGTGAACTGCAATGATTCCAGGAGAGAGAAAACAAGACAGACCATGCCAGTTTTAAGTCACCCCGTACCCACCTCTCCTCTAACTTGCCACAAAGCTGCAGCCTTTGTCAGAGGAGGACCATTTACCACGATTTTCAAACTATACTTATTACAAAATCCTGCTCGAAAAAAATAAACTCAAATAGCCACACACTCCTCATTCTAATTCCCATTAAGACACAGATGGCATTAGCAAGGCAAGCCTGTAAGCCACAGCATCTGTTAAGATTCAGAAATAAATACGATTTGCTGGAGACGTCTGGTCCTATTTATCTGTAATGTGTAAGCCAATCAAAATTAGTAAGGGCAATACAAGTTTTTAAGTTAACGTATCTGGCAATGTAGACACTGTATTCAATTTGCAGCCTGGTGGAACACTCTCCTGAGTGAGAT
>NW_015252473.1:0-498 GCF_001447785.1 Gekko japonicus
TTGAGCCACCGCAGCTTCATGTGCTCATGTGCATTTGAGAGGTCTCCTTCACACCTGAGCAACTGCGGGGATAAAGTTTGGGTTTGAACGTGAAACATGGGAGGAGGTCCAGAACCAGTTTCAATTATAATGTCACAATTTACATGGGAGATCCTGTGTGGTGGTGTATTTTATTCTGATCCCATGGATTTGGGGGGGTCAAAGTGGCGCTCATATGTGGAATATAGAAACTGGCCTGAAGGTATACACCAATGTGTCAATCCAGTACCCTTGGCTTGGATCTGGTGAATGAATTCCACCCGCATACGTCTCTTCCATGGAGCTCATTTCTTCCTCTGCTCAAACTCTGCACAAGGCCAATCGTTTCCAATGGGCCCTTTCACAAGCAAAGTGTTAACGAAAGAGGAAGTCCACTGTGTAGTACAGACAATCTGGCATGCACGGGCCCTTTTCATAGGATCCACGCTTCAATCTGCAAAGGAGATAAGGCACTGCATT
>NW_015252474.1:0-498 GCF_001447785.1 Gekko japonicus
ATTCCCTTCCCCAGCACATGCTCTTCCCTCCTACCTGTCCCCCAACCCTGCCATAGGCTCCCATCTCCATCATTCATGTATCTCTCCTTCCCATTGGTTAATTTTCAGCTTTCCCCGTTTGTTGTGCCCTGCCCCCTTCTTAGTGTCGTCGGCAGCTCGCCCCTCGAGGCGCAACTTCGTCTGCTCCCTCTGGTCGGCGACGCAACGGCCCTCCCTTCTAGGCCAGCTAGGATCTCTGTGGGTCCCCAGTCTCCCTCCCCCTCGCCATGGCTCCCAGTCTCGTCGCCGGGCACGTCCTGGCTGCCCCGTCCTCCTGTCTGGTTCTGGCGGTTGTTGCGGGAAAGGTTCTTGTGGCGCCCCCATTCCCTCTGGCCCTGGCATTCGTCTGGGGGCTCCGTCCGCAGGTCCTGTCCCCACTTTCAGGCCCTCACCTTGGGGGCCCCTCGGGATGGCTCGCACCTTGCTGAGGGAGGGGGCATCGTGGGGGTTCGTCCCGCC
>NW_015252475.1:0-498 GCF_001447785.1 Gekko japonicus
CTCCAAAAGGACACCCCATTGAATGACCCCAAAAACTCTTGCCAGACCCATAGGTTGGCCCAGATGGAAGCCATAATGCAAATCCTGTGATGCGGAAGGCGAAGGTCTGCCATGGCATCACAGAGCCTTCTCAAAAAGGCACACCCAGGTGCAGCCACCTTACAAGCGAAATTAAGCTGTCCAATCAGTTGCTGAATCGCCAACAAGGTTACCTTATGCCTGGCAACCCTAGAAAGTAAGTCTTTCTCAGGCAAACATGATAGCTGCATAATCATGTCGAGCTCAACCCCAAAAAAGGTCAACCGCGAAGCAGGACCTTCAGCCTTTTCATGTGCAAAGGGCACACCTAACTCGGAAGTAAAACCCAGGAAACTGTCAAGGAGCTGCCCACCCTGGCCAGAACTTGCTGGCCCCACAAAAAGGAAATCATCCAGGTAATGAGCCACATCCCGCAGCACGGACCACTCCAGAACTGCCCACTCCAAGAAAGAGCTGAAG
>NW_015252476.1:0-498 GCF_001447785.1 Gekko japonicus
ATAGAATGCCAGGAAGCTCTGCCGGCTTATAAGATCGTGATTTTGTATCCCGCGTTAGTTTACGGGGATTCAGTCATCCCTTCAGAGATTTACAGTCTCTGACACGGGCTTAAAAAAAATCTGCATTTCGCCCGTAAGCAGATACTCATAGCCCTTTTACTCTGTTTCAGACGCTCCAATTGTGGGGACAGGAGAGAGCTGTCAAGGAGGGTTAGCTGATCTGCATCAAACGTGAGTGCTGGATTTCTAAGGCTTGGATGCTTTGGGGTTGGAAACCATTTGAGAGCCTCATGGGCACCTTGCTGGGTCAGAGAAGTGGTCCATCTAGTCCAGTTTCACCCAGTAGCCAGCTGGGAGCCCAGGAGGCCAAGGCCTTTCCCTGCTGTCGACGCCTAGTGCCGGTATTCCAAGGTTCACTGCCCCTGGTTCTGGAGGGTTTCCCGTTTAGTTATTATGGCCGCTTTTTATAGAAAGAACATTTGCTCTCAGTGGCTCAGC
>NW_015252477.1:0-498 GCF_001447785.1 Gekko japonicus
GGCCCCACCTGGAAGGTGGCAACCCTAGAAAAATAGAGAGCGTGTGTTGCCTTTGAGGCTGTTTTGTACAGTCCCCAATGCCCCCCCCCCAGAGGAAGCTTCTGTGCCCGCCTGCAGGACGGACGGGAGGCTCAGAGTCCAGCCCAGGACGATTCGTCCAGAGGCAGCAGCTCCGCTCCCCGGCAACTGATGACTCAACCCCTCTCGGAGCCAGTGATTGGCTCAAACAGCTCGCATTCTGACTCTCGGAGTGTCCTGGCCGAAGCCTGAAACCAAACCCTCTTCGGGTGACGACAAGCCAGCCCTGGGAAGTCCCTGGCCCTCTTCAACGGGGGGGAAGGGTGGCTGCAAGGCACGGCCAGCCCTGCCAGGTGCTTTGCTGCCTCCTGCAAAGGCCAGCTTCCCCCCCCCCCCCAATTCACCAGGTCTCCTTTTTCTCCTGGCCGCCAGAACCCCGGCACGTGTGCATAGATCAAGATGGGCCGCCCTGTTAGTCTG
>NW_015252478.1:0-498 GCF_001447785.1 Gekko japonicus
TCAATAGATTTTGATTCCTGATCTGTCATTTAGAATCAGCACCATGCCTCAAAATTGTATCCTTGTGCCTTTGTGCAAAAAATTGGTAATACTCAGTGCGAGCTCATCACATTCTTTCATACCATCTCTACTTTCAGGCCTCTTACTAACAAGCAACTGAATTGTATGTATCTGAAGTGGCAGAGCCAGTCCAGTCTCCTCCAGGACAGTGATTTCAGTTTCCAGGAGCCTATCATGGCTTTGCGCACAGTGATTCTGAAGGTCCTGCTGGAGAAAGAGAATGAGAACGCCAAAAGGGAATGCATTAAAGATACTCTCACCAAACATCTCGTGGAACTGTCGAGGTTGGCTCGCATGGCCAAAAACACTCAGGTATTAGATCTGAAAAGTTCCCTCTAGACATACTTTCAGAGTACCTGATGGCACATGTATCTTAATGAACTTGCAAATATTGGCTTGGATCCTGATGGAAATCTTTGCTGATCGAAGGATTTCTTT
>NW_015252479.1:0-498 GCF_001447785.1 Gekko japonicus
CCATTGGATCCGACCTTAAAGACCTGGAGGGAGGTGGGAATAAACAGGAGAGGAGTATGTGTTGATTTCAGTTACATGTAGCAAGGAGTAGTTTCAGTAAAGGATGGGGCGGGGGAGGCTAAGAAGCTGTGCAAAAAACTTGACAGAAGAAGTAGGCTTTAAAGACACACGTGCAGGCTGCAAAGAAATCAGAGAATTTCCCAAGCTTCAGTAAATGCAATCATTTTACGAACTTATTACGTTTCTGATTTCGGTGGCGTCAAACAGCAATGTAACTCAACATGAGAGATTGGGTGAAACAGTTCAGATTGATGATTTATTAGGTATTATTCAGATTGTCTAAAAGCCAATCCATCCAAGGGAGAACATCATTAGCCATCATTGAAATTCAGCTGATTTTTTACTTGCGTACCAAATCCTTCCTAAGGCACAAGCCGCAGAGTGATACGAGTTTTAATCTTTTTCTTTAAAGCCCCCGGAAGGGATTTTTTATTTTTT
>NW_015252480.1:0-498 GCF_001447785.1 Gekko japonicus
TGTGAGCTTTAAATAGCTCAGGGAGCAACCCAGCCCTGTCCCTTTAGGGCTGCCTTGTCTGATGCACCCACCCCCACCTTGCAGAGACCAAGGGCAGCATGAGGTTGTCGGGATATCTCTTCCCTTGCCTCATCTCCCTCCCAATCAGCAAAAAATGGCAACTGGAGAGTCAGTGCTGTACTTATCGGTTACCTATGATTCAGGTTTTTATATAAATCAGAAAGACATCATATAACTATTGTAATTCATGTGGTATACTGGGGACATAGTAGATTAAAGCTTAAGAACCATTAGGTTAGGTGAAGGAGAAGAAATCACCCAGGGGTAGGGAATTGAAGGAAGGAGAAGTTAACGAAAGAGAGATCTGAAAAAATGTCATAGGACAAAATCAAGAGGGCATCAAATGATGAGGGACCAGGAATGCATAGAAAGCTATGCAACATATAGGATGATAAGTGGAAATGGGCAAAGTGAGGACCCAGGTACACAATGGATTGA
>NW_015252481.1:0-498 GCF_001447785.1 Gekko japonicus
CTGTTTTGAGTCTGTTTTGACTTCTTTTAGTGGAAGTGAAAAGTAAGTTTATGTTCTGGGTAACTGTTCTATGCTCCAATGTGGAAAATCCAGGTTACTTGGACTTTATGATAAAAAGCAAAAAGAGAGGAGGATATTGTAAAGGAATGAAGACTGAGGGTATTGAACTATTCTTGAACTTTTAGAAAGACATGTTCTCCCAAGCCTAATTAATTGTCAGAGAATATACTCATTTAAGAGTGTATCCTTTTTTGGCTGGCTTCATCTACATGTTATGTTCATGTAACTGAGCTTTGCTGTGGTCAGGCGATATTACAGTTTATCAGAGCTGGATTCAGCTACATGATCTATTTGAAGCATTTAAAAAAATCATTCTGGGTGATATCTGGCCAACTTTTTGGCTCGAGTCTCACTCCATTCTCTTCCCTACTACAGAACCTGAGGCTCATGGCTTTCGTCCATGCATGTCCCACCATTCCCAGCATCAGTATTCTGGAT
>NW_015252482.1:0-498 GCF_001447785.1 Gekko japonicus
TCCACAGCTTAGAGGGAGCATTGTCTACTGCTGAGCCATGGTTGCTTGGAAGAGCTAACACAACACACTATCAAACTGTGGACAATGGCATGGAAAAGGCAGAATAGCATGAGTAGACAAATCAGAGGGCAGAGAGCAGATCTAGCACCCAAGGCCAACAGTCCACCCAGAAGACAGAAACCAAGACCAGGAGAATAAGACACAGTTAACTGGGTACCTCACTGAAACCCATGCAAATTTTGGTACGCATTGTATATTCAACAGATGGCTATTTTTATTAACAGTCGTAATCAGCAATTACTTACATCATTAAGATTTTAGTCTCTGTGTAATACTGGAAAGTCAATAGGGGAAAATGCTTAAAACTGAGATTATGCATTTGTAATACTGAAAAAAACGCTTACTTTCTAGACTTACTGAAGCGTAAGGGGAAAGTGGGCAATGCTTGTTTTGCATGGTAA
The DNA here is from genome assembly GCF_001447785.1 of Gekko japonicus. NCBI lineage: Eukaryota > Metazoa > Chordata > Lepidosauria > Squamata > Gekkonidae > Gekko > Gekko japonicus. The sequence goes on from NW_015252482.1 coordinate 462, forward strand.
TACTGTGATGGGGGTAGGGTTCCCAGACCACCCCGGT
>NW_015252483.1:0-498 GCF_001447785.1 Gekko japonicus
AGGTGCCACTGGACTCAAACTTTGTAGCAGGTAAGTGTTTCTTGTCCTTTTTAAATAGTTTCTTTGTGTTCCATGAGTATTAAATTGCACACTGGAGTGTATGATCAACTGGTTACTGCTTTGAAATATGCAGTTTTAAACAAAGGAAACCCCATCAACTAATGCTAATCTAACATTAATGGACCACAAACAAGCTTAACAGAATCACAGAGTGTGGAATATGAAAAAGGAATTCAAATACACTGCAGCCCTGGGTTATACTTTTCAAACTGGGAGAGGAAGTGTACCACCTATTTGCAATGGCCCCATATGGAAGCTGAAGGCAAACAGTACTCATTTTCTCAACATCTTTTCTTTCACTCACTGTGGAACTCAAGGTAGCATACAGTATGCTCCAGGACAGAAGGTCTCCCATTCAGGCACTGCCCAGACCTGCCTAGCTCTAGGGAGGTTGCTTATATCATGTGCTTTCAGTACCTGAAAAGTGCTGTGCATTTG
>NW_015252484.1:0-498 GCF_001447785.1 Gekko japonicus
CCAGTCCTCGGGAATGGAGGTAGATTTTAGTGGAAGATTGCACAGTACAGCTTGTTTTGTTTTTCGGATCCTTCCTCATGTTTTTCATCATTCTTCTCTCTGTTTATCAGCACAAGCCCCTCCCCGCTGGATTGCTCCTCCCCCCATGGCCTCCTCCCATCAAGGTGTGTACTGTGCTTTCCTACCACCCTGCCATCATTGAACACAACAGACTGAACACACCCTTGTCTTTCTTTCTCCTGTAGTCCTATGTTGAGTAGCTAGAATTGGTGGCACTGAGTAGCAGGTTTGCTCCCGAGCCTCTCTACACATGTTTGTGTTGCAAAACATTAGTTTTATTAATGGGAAAAGGTATTGGATTTCGCTGCATTTGACAAGAGAAATTTGACAGACCAAAAGTTTCAGTGGCATGCGAGCTGTCTGCATGTCCTGAATATTGATATTTTCCTGCAGCGATATGTGCGCGTGAGTAATCTAACACAGTATGATGGAAACAGC
>NW_015252485.1:0-498 GCF_001447785.1 Gekko japonicus
ATTTTGAATTAATGTGTCTCAATCTTCAAATAAACATTCCTAAAATCAATTGACATTACCTTTTTTAAAGCCAACATTCATCAGAGTACTTAATTACAAACTTAATGTAATGTGCAGAGTTCTGTACTGCGTATTACTGTTCTGTACTGCATTTTTTTTGATGCTGAAGACTGGTACAGATGTAATGCTGCAGATTGCTTAACCATGTGAACTTCCTCTTCTCACTGTGGTTAACTATTGCTTCAGTTAACTATATTAGCTGTGGTCAGCCTAACTAAAGTTCCTGCTTAACCCAGGATCTTAAGCACTGGAATCTCCACATCAGAAAAGGTAATGATGGGAAGGGGGGAACTGTGTGCTTTTCCAACATGCTCCTGATTGCTTAGCCATGGTTAGGCAAACTGCAGCACTATATCTGCACTGATCTTGATTATATGTGATCTACACTGATCACTTCATATGTCTCACATTATTTATTTATTTATTTATTTACTTGGA
>NW_015252486.1:0-498 GCF_001447785.1 Gekko japonicus
ACCACTACACCAAACTGGCTCTATTAAAACCCCCTTCTCTTCCAAATGCACAGCTTGCAAAGCCAAGTCTGAATAAAGGGGCAGGCAGCAAACTGATTCCTGAGATGCTAGAACCAGCCACATTTTCCACACACGAGGCGGGCCAAGAGGACGTCTGAGCACCACCTGGCTGCATTTGACAACACGGCCGGTAAAGGAAGGCTGATCTTTGGCTGCAGTTTTTGAGGCTTGGATGGAAATCGTGCCTGTCCAGGCCAGGAGACCCGCTGCTTCAGCCAGCCAGCTGCGTCAGGGAATCTGATAACCATAGAAGATATTTCTCCCAGAGGTAAACTGTCCTTGCTGATGCAGGATCTATCTCAGCATTCCACTTAAGCTGGGAGACCGTAACTACAGTGATTCACAGGCCTATAGCTACAGTGGGGCATCTCAGGGCCAGGCCCCCTGATTTACCACCAGCGTTCCCTCTAGTCAGTGTGAGCCAGCTCACAGTTTTTC
>NW_015252487.1:0-498 GCF_001447785.1 Gekko japonicus
GATTTACTCTCAGAAAACCATCCTTAGGATTGCAGCCATAGATATGTGTTTTTTATTTATGTAAAGCCTTAAATACACCAAAAGCTTTTAAAGTAAAACTTTCCATCCAGCAGATGTAAAACAGATATTTTATAGCAGTTACTTTTGTAGACTTAACAATGCTTTTAATTAAGATTTTCCAATGCTTACCATGTTCCTTGACATCCCTACTGCTGCATATGCTGGGCATTTTGCTGGGCTGGTGCTTTGTAAAGTAGTCCTGAAGGAGGTTTAATAAGTTGTGTAGATGTGGCAGAGATACTACAGACTACACTTGAGGGCCCTAAAGCATCTGTGAAGTATAAAGTGGAAGGGCACCCTGTTTTTGTATTTTAAAAAATGTTCTTGGATTACTATGTCAAAATGTAACTTCAAAAGAAGATGCAAAATGTATTGGATGTTTCAACATGCTGTTGTTTCCAGAATTTCCTTCAGCGTTCCAAAAGGGCTTAGAAAAGG
>NW_015252488.1:0-498 GCF_001447785.1 Gekko japonicus
TGGCTCTCCCAGATTAGAGTCCATGCTTTCCCCTACTACACCAAACTGAAAGGTACCACGGTGCCCATGGGTACCACGTTGGGGAACCGTGCCACAGGGTTTTCCATTGGGTTCACCAGCTGGCACGTGGCAGACCCTGTCGAAATCCCGACGTTCCTTGGTGTAGCCTGTGCTGCAGCAACCGAGCCTCCTCCACAGCGGCAGGTCCTTGGGGATGGCTTTGTCACCGTCAGCCACTCTCAAAGAGACTGGCTGGCCCACCTTGTCTGTCTCTGCTCGTTCCACACCGATAGCTGCCTGACAGCAAATTGTGTGTGCATGTGTGAGAGAGAGGGAGGGAGAAGGAAGGAGAGAGTGTGATCACACCCCGGGGCGTGCTGCTAATCCTGTTAAGCCAAGGTAGTAAAACGTCAATTAGGCACTAATATTCTTCCCCGTGAGATGGCTGTGAGGGCCGTGTCAAGGAACGGTGCTGCAGAGTGTTGAAAGGGTCAGGGG
>NW_015252489.1:0-498 GCF_001447785.1 Gekko japonicus
GGAACAGCTCCGTTTTACGGGCCCCGTGGAGCTGCAGTAAATCCCGCAGGACCCTGATCTGAACCTTAACGGTGCCACGGGACTCAAAAGTTCCACTGCTTCAGGCCAACGCTGCCGCCCACCCGACTCTGGTTTCAACATGTGTCAGGTTGTCTGCAAAAGACTGTTGGCGAAAGACCCGAAAGGCTGATGCACGGCAACTGCGATCATGAAGCTTAAGTGCTAATAAGTCGTGTAGTGGTGAGAGATCCAGATTGGAATCCTTATGCTGCCGTGGAATTCTGCAGGGTGACCCAGGGCCAATCCCTCTGTCTACCCCGCCTTCACGGGGTTGTCATTGCGAGGGCAAACGGAGGCGGGGAGAAAGACGCATGCTACTTTGGATCCTTGTTGGGGTAAAAACCGCAGTATAACTATCGAAATATAAAACAAATGGGTGTGTGGATGGTGCATGGCCCAACAGAGAAGCGGGATATAAATATGTTAATAATGAATAAA
>NW_015252490.1:0-498 GCF_001447785.1 Gekko japonicus
TTTTTTTTTGCATACTTCTGTGAACAGAACTTCTGCTTCTGTCCTCTCAAAATAGCCCTGTCCACTACTCCCACCACTACTCCCTTGCTCTTTAGGCTTTAGCAAGGTTTCCAGATTGCCGTGGCTGCTTAGACTGGAGAAGAGAACCAGAAAGAAAGAATGGCAGATGAAAAGACAGCATATCTGGAAGTGGAAGTGCACTTTCCTTCCTCCCACAATGTCCTTTAAATGTAAACATTGCCTAAATGACTAGAAGAGAATAATACTAAATTCTGGCAGAGATCTAAAAGTAAGTTTGACTTACCACTAGTTAAACACACATTTATTACATTACATTATACCCTTTCCTGTTTGAATCTTGTCACAGATTATTAGAGGTACTTCATTTTCTAAATTTGATATATTATTTTACATGTTCCCTATTATCACTTGTGTGGTTTCCCAGTCTTTGGATAACCAAAGCTCATCTTTGTGACTTCTGTGCAGGAACACATGGGG
>NW_015252491.1:0-498 GCF_001447785.1 Gekko japonicus
CCGGTGGAACCAGTGTGGGTCAAGGGGGTAAGTGCGCGCTTACATTGGGGAGCCTAAATCGAGACTCCGATGCTGTTGAAGCCGGGTTGTGTTACTCTCTCCCCCACCCATGCGAGCTCTGCCGCTTCACGTCCTTCTCGCAAGCTTGCGCTGATTGGTTGTGAACTGACAACGGGGCAGATCCCGCCTCTGCCGGCTTCCTATTTGCGGGAAGCGAAGCGGTTGTTCTCTGTGACTGGTTCAGAAGATGTCACTCGCTGAGCAGGCAGTGACACAGGCAGGGTAGGGCTGTCTCTGCCCTTCTCTGAGGGAACGAGCGAATGAGGGGCTTTGGTTGCCGTTCTTTTCCGGCGGGTGGTGTGGGGGAAAGGCCGGCGTTTGTGGTGTCTTTCGGGGAGAGCCTCTGGGCCGCCGCCAGATTCTTTTCCTCCATCGCCGGATACATTGTATAACCTTAGTGCCCAGTCCAGTGCGCCCGCTCCGGCCGTGTCCTTGCCT
>NW_015252492.1:0-498 GCF_001447785.1 Gekko japonicus
TAGCAATTTTAAGAGTTTCATCAGTCACCTATGGAAGCTTTTCATATCTTTTGGCTACAGGAACATTCTTTGTGTATTCTTCCTTGATAATAACTCTGGTTTCAATGTTATATGAGTGTTTAACTAATTTTTTAAAGACTAATAGCACCTTAAAGCACAAAATAGCACAAAATCTTTCTGGGTATAAGCTTTTGTGAAAACCTTGCTACTCTTTAAGGTGCTACTGGATTACCACGGATTAAAATGGCTGACCCACCTGAAGCTTGAAATAACAATGGTGCTTATTTAGCTCAGTAACTTTTGCTGTTGGCAGCCATTTCAACAGCAGATGCAAAACGATTGCTCTTGCAATTGGGGAAAAAACAGACAAACCTGTTTTTCAAGAAAGCAAAAAAACAGAAAGAAGGTTCAAGCTGGCTTCACCTCAGGAAGATACAGCAGACAACCAGCAGGTGCCTATAAAGCAGATTAAAAGCAATACTTTTGCCCTTCAGATTT
>NW_015252493.1:0-498 GCF_001447785.1 Gekko japonicus
GACCAATTCAGTGTAAGAGAGCTCCATGTTTTCATGGTTGCCATAACCTAGGGGGACCAGGGGGACCCGAATTCAAATCACCACCTAGCCCAGAACCTCATTGGGAGATCTTGGCCGTCAGTTGCTCTGAGCTTAACCTACCTTGCAGCATTATTTGCGAGGATAAAATTGAGGACAGAATCATGCAGTCCTCCGGGACTTCCTTGGGAGAAAGGACGGCATGCAAATGCACAGATAATTTGTAAGAAGAAGACAAGCAAAGCAACGGAATACATCGGCACATGCAAAATAATATGCATGCATAAAATATTCTTCAAATGTGTATCTTAGCAGAATAATATGGATTTCTCCTACATCCAGACCCAAGCAATGGTTAGAATATAAACTACTATATTACAGCGCCTGCTTGAGCTAAACTTCCATAAATCTTGCAAGATGGCTTACTGGGGATTTGTATGACTATCTCTCGATTTCCTTTATTCGGTTTCTTTTTTCTCC
>NW_015252494.1:0-498 GCF_001447785.1 Gekko japonicus
ACTCACTTCGCAATCCACGATCGCCTCAAATGAATGAGGACCTGCAGAAACCCAATCATTCTGCGCCGCGGTGCACGATGGGAAGTATTTTCTGCCGTGGCTAGGCATCGAGCTCCCAGGATGCTCAGCGCGGGGCCCCGCGGCGCTCTGGGAAACGAAGTCCTCAGTCGGACTAGTCAGCTCGGCCAAGCGCGTACTGCTGCTTTTTCCATCGTCCCTCGCTAGAAGAAAAGGGGCCGCTGTAGGCGATTGAGCATCGGTATCCAATCGACCGGGGGAGGGAGGGCGGAGGTGGTGGTTATTGAGGTGAAAGCGAACCTTTGGTCGTTCCGCGATCGTAACGGAAGACCAGGTGGGAGAAATTGTTGCGGAAATCGCTGGCCGGTGCTAAGTAGAAACTAGAAGACTACAATTCCCGGAATGCAATGCGACGCGAGGGCAAGGCGCTTTGGGGAGGGAGAGACTGAGAAGCTGCTCCCAGGATGCATCTGCAGCGTC
>NW_015252495.1:0-498 GCF_001447785.1 Gekko japonicus
AACTTGCAAATACGCCAACACCTTCCCTTTCCAGAATAGCCAAGCCGGCAGGAGGCAAAGTGTTGTTTGATCATGCCCCAAATGCAACAGAAAACCAAACCCTAACATATAAATGTAAGATCAAAGCGAAATCCAAAAAGACACAATTGTAGCTGGGATATGAATGGCAAACCCATGTCCTTTCGAACTGCTTTTCCCGGGGCTTTGATTCTTCTGTTTGCCTGGTTGCCCTCAAGAGAAGGCATCAGGTGTTAACAGCCATAAGTGAACACTTTGGGCTCTCTCAGAAAGGTCAGGCTGAAATGTGAGTGACAAATGAAGTGCGTTCCCAGATTCCTTTTCTGGTCACTACAGTATTGTCAGGGGTGTGTGGCTTTGAGAACAGGCAGTTGTTGCGGGGGGAGTTGTTCCAATAGCTTCCCCCCAATCAATGATTTAGGTTTAAAAAAAATGCTTCTGTGATATATAAATATCTTGGATGTCTTCTCTGAAAACAAA
>NW_015252496.1:0-498 GCF_001447785.1 Gekko japonicus
AATGGCAAGAATGTAACATTTATTGTATATTCTATGAAACCAGAGAAATTGCTGTATAAGGTTGACTTGTGTATTTACCTTTTCAAGTGTTTACTGACTGACCAACGAACTGTCTGCAATACAGCTTGGGTTATGTTGAAGCGATCCGTTTGAAAGATGGATGTCCAATGTTTGACTCCGAAAAGAGAAATACTGATCTCAACTGATCACATTCTTCACTAAGTGAAAGACTTTGCTAACTTAAGTAACATTTTTCTTCTTCAGACTATCTCTTGGACTCCTGTGGTTATTGCATGCACGCACTATATAGGAAGGGAAACTTGCTGATAGGTAATCTAGTAACTTCATTGACAGCTGTTCCCAATGAGTTAAACTGCTGACTGTCCAACACAGTTGTTGTTGAATCCCAGTCTAGTGTTCTGTGGATAAGTAAACCAGTAAGGATAGTCTTCTGAACATGGTTTTACTGGACAGCGATTTTAACTGTAACTTAAGAGA
>NW_015252497.1:0-498 GCF_001447785.1 Gekko japonicus
AAATGGGACTTACTTGCAAGGAGGCCTGTTTGGGATTTCTCCATTAGTCTTTCTCTTGACATCGTTATCATTACTGGACTATTCTCTTGCCCAGATGAAAACTGGGATTCTATAAAGGAGAGGAAAAGTGAGAAATGCATCTAGTCATTCATGTTAATTGAGGAAATGTTTGTTCTTCTTTCCCTCCTGATAAGTTGTCACAATTGTGTCAATAACTGGAAAGCCATCAAGCTTCGTACTCCATTATAAAGCTGTTTTGATGCAAATAAGGCTTTGTTGCTTCAGACCTTTAGCTGTCACCAGTGGTGCTAAATATTACACACACTTTTATGAGGCTGCATATGCAATGCAATGAAAACAAAATACACCTTTTGTTACCCATAATTACAAGGGTAATTAGAATTTTTATATTAAAACAAGAATTATGATTATTATCTCAGTGTTGAAAATGGCACCCACACGATTCTAGGTGACTGTCACACTGGTATTCCTGTTCTT
>NW_015252498.1:0-498 GCF_001447785.1 Gekko japonicus
TCACTTCTCCCTTGTGCAAATCAAACCTGTGAGTCTTTGTTTTTGCTTGATGTCTTATTTCCTCACATCTAATTTTCTTATTAAATGTATGCAGATTTTGTAAACACCTGGTTGCTCCTTTGAACTTTAATCCTAACTTTGCCAGGCTTGAAACTGAAGCTTGTTATTGCTAATTTTGTGTCATTCTAATATTATATAATGATGTTTGATTATTATATGATATTTCAATTAATCATTTTAGTAATGTAATACTCTTCTGTTGCTTGTTTTGACATGTTTTATTGTGTTAATGTTCACTTGGAACCCATCTTAAAAACCAATTTGACCGAGAGCGTAGCATATGCATATTTTAATACACAAATAATAATGATTTCCAATTTACAGCAGTTAAGGAATCTAGCTTTCAGAATTTCCAGAGTATGCTGAATATTTCCAAGGGGATCTATGTATCTTTCATCCCAATGTATTAATCCCAAATAAACAAGGACCTTATTTGTA
>NW_015252499.1:0-498 GCF_001447785.1 Gekko japonicus
TTTCTGAATGTTTACTCGGGCTTCTACTTGTGCAGACTTCCTGCCAGTAAAAATCTAGCAAAACAGGAACAAAGATTCTCACCAAGTCCCCCCTTCTACATGCTGGTTTTCTATAGTACTACTCAGGGCCACTTCTAGGCTTTGGGGGGCCCCAGGCAGAGAGTTCCCAGAACTCCCTCCCCTCCTTCGCCCCAGACCAGACCCTTCTCATACTCTCATTCCTGGCTGCTCATCCTCCTGCCTGTGTGGCTGCCTGCTTGCAAGACCTCCACTGCCCATGCTCACAGCCGCCTGCACCACTCATAACACTTTCCCTGGTGGTATGTGTGGTACGGTGGTAGCAAGGGAGTGGGAGTGGGTCAGAAGCAATCGGCCCTCTGAGAAACCCTGGGCTCTGGTAGCTACCCCACCTTAGGGTATCCTGTCACTGGCCCTGGTACTACTTTCTGTTCCATCACTCTTCTGCCTTATTTTGCCCTGACCTGGATAGCCCAGGCT
>NW_015252500.1:0-498 GCF_001447785.1 Gekko japonicus
TGCAGCTTTCTTTGCCTTGCAGGTGTTTTCATGCTGACCATCCAAATTACTGATGTGATCCGTTGCACTGACTGCTTATTGAATAGCACCCATTGTTAGTTACTATGAGGGAATCTGAAGAATTACAGAAATACGATTTCCAGGTATGCTACACCATAGCCATGGTGTGACTTACCCTGTTCAGACAAGATGACAGGAAACACCAGTTTATTTTAGGGAGAATATACGTTTAAAATCTAATTAACATCCCTTGATAGTCTTTAGCAAATGTAAATGGTTTTTCTTCAGTAGAACAGTAACTCCTCTTCCAACATCCATGGCTCGTAAAGTTAAGAGCTTCTTTTAAAAGGCTGTTAGACAAACCTCTTACCATAAGAGATGTGAAATATAAATTTTCCTTCCTATACTTTGTCAAATCCTGAGTAAGTTTCCACAGAAAATTAATTTAGACCTTTAGAAATTTAAATGGCTTACAGTGATCACCCTGAGGGGAAAAAA
>NW_015252501.1:0-498 GCF_001447785.1 Gekko japonicus
TCATGGTAAGTGAAAGAAACCTTCCGTTTTCAGCCAGCCATGTCTCAGGAATGGACAATGGCGTAGCAGATGCCTTGTCTTGCATTCAGGAGCAGACATCCTATTCTTCAATGCCTGGCTCCGATTCCACACCAGTTCCCTTTCCAGAAAAGCTCTGGATGCTGTTTTATGGTTTATCAGAGGGGTTTTCTGTTGCCTTCAGCACTGAAATCTTACCCTGTTTTAAGTCATTTTGTGCATTCCTGTTCTTGTAAGGACAGGCTTACTCCAGAAACATTTGTGCACCAGTACTTGATGTCCCTTTTTCCCTTTGCTCAAAAATCCCTTTGCCCTTGATGTCCCTTTGCTCAAAAATCAGAATGTCACTGCATGACATCCCTGACACAATGACGTACTTCTGGGCGATGTCATTGCGTCGGGGATGTTGCTGTTTGGGGGTGAGGTTTCACCGCCAGCCAGCTGGCGGGCAGCAAACAGAAGCCCCCAAAACCAGGGGAT
>NW_015252502.1:0-498 GCF_001447785.1 Gekko japonicus
CTTGATCTCTTTGGAGTTGGGTAACTGGGCTGAAAGAGGTTTACAGGAGAGTTATTAGGTTTATGGAACTGGGAGAAACAAGTTACCACAACAGAACTTGGCTTGGCTATGAAAGGTAGGCTGCATTAAATGCAAAGTTTCTATTTTAAATATATCGACACTGTTGAACAGCAAAATCCCCTCATTTAAATGTAATTTCTGAAAAGTGAAAAACTAAACTAGATTTAAAACAATATCTATATAATAAAGGGCTAACAGCTAAATCCTACATCTGACCTATTCCAATGTTAAATATGGCCAGCTTTCATAATTGCCTGAATATTCTCAATAGATCTCAAGGGGAAAATCCAATTGTTTTGGGAAAATAGCAATCTCACTTTCCAACACCAAACAGCTGGCTGTTTCTGATTAATAAAGTGGTCGTTTGGAGAGGATAAATAACATTTTAACATAGCCACTTTTCACAACCAAGGCCAAGCGGCCCTGCAGATAGATCTG
>NW_015252503.1:0-498 GCF_001447785.1 Gekko japonicus
GCCTTCCCACTACGAAGCTCTCAAGTCAGCCCAGAGCTAGTGAAAACGAGGGCTGCCGTTCCTCAGTTGGCAAGTGGGGGAATCCCCTGGTTTTTTGGGGCTTCGGCCCACCACCGGCCAGCGGGAGGAAACCCCGCCCCCAAACAGTGACATGCTGATGACACATGGAAGTGATGTCAGCACATCGGGGATATTTCGTGGTGACACTCTTGTTTTTGGGGAAAACCCTTACAATTTGAGGCTGATTCTACCATGGGGTTTTGCCCCAAAACCAGAGCATCGCCGTCTGACGTCCCCGATGTGCTGATGTCACTTCTGCGTCGCGGCACTCCGCCCCACTCCTGGAAGGTTTCCTCCCACCCCCCACCAGCGTGGCATTTGGACCTGACAACCCTAGCAAAAACACATACACGGTTATATCGTAACATCAATACGGGACAACGTAAGACAATTGAAGACGTACAGAGGAATTAAGCTCAATAAGTTCCCAAATCAATC
>NW_015252504.1:0-498 GCF_001447785.1 Gekko japonicus
CCCTTTAATACAGTTCATCCATGAACAGGAAAGCTGGCAGTCCCTCCTTTCAACATGCCAATATATATTACAAGTAGAATGCACTCAAGACTGTGAACAAGGCAAGTTCAATTGTGGTTCATTTGTGAAAATGAAACAGTCTCTACTATAAATCAGTTATATGGCCTGGATCCTAACCTTTCTTCCAGTTCTGTAGGTGTTGTCCTCTGGTGGAAGCAGTCCCTTCAACACTAGATGCCTGGCACTGGAAAAATGCTCTCTGCAATGGAGCAATGCCTCCACATTCGAGAACAGTATTAGTGAAATGGCAGAAAAGCTGAGGATGCCAGCCTGTACTTTGTATAGGCAAGGCTTACAAAACATTGTAAAAATGTAACGCCGTAAAAGTCGTTAATTAAAAACCTAGCCAGAGCATAAAACAACAAAAAACACGAAGCAGCTGAAAATGAATCTTCAGCATTTCTCAGGGTAAAAACAGGTTATAAAACAAAGCTTTTT
>NW_015252505.1:0-498 GCF_001447785.1 Gekko japonicus
GAGTCTTTGACCTTGTTTCCGCTCTTGGTTGAGCAGCTGTTTTCTCAGATGTTTTGTTCCAAACTAGTCATCTGGCCAGAGTGTATTTTGTGTGCATCCTCGTGTTTTGGTCCTGGGATGCAAAAAGTCGGAGAAGAGCAGCACTTGAAAAGCACAGTCTTTCATTGGGATATGTTTCTGAGCAGCCAAAGGTGGAATCTCTCTCTGCTTCTAAAGAATGTCCCAGCACAAACTACATGCAGGTTCTGCAAAGTGTGCATGAAACCTGGGCCCTTATCTTTTAAAATGCTAGGGCGACCGGAGCAGGACATGGCCATCCTTTCAAATAGTCTGCTCCAGCTGCTGTTAAACTTAACATAATATGCCCTCGATGTTTGACGAGATGCCATTTGTATGCTGTATTCCAAGCATGGCGTGGGAATCGCCTTAGAGAGCCAGCGTGGTAGAGTGGTTAAAGGGTTGGACTAGGACAGGGGTGGTCAAACTGTGGCTCGGGAG
>NW_015252506.1:0-498 GCF_001447785.1 Gekko japonicus
TCTAAAAGCACTTGGTGGGCACCAGAAAAAAGTGGCAGCAGACGCTATGGCACCCCCATGCACCACACTGTGGATTCCTGTTTTATGGGGTTGACTTGGCATCTTTAAAGAGAAGATGGATTCCATGAGCCCTTCTTTACAATTCGTAAAATGCCTTTCTGCTTTACCAAGTAAATCTATGCAAATACATATATTTAAAATAAAGTCAGTCTTTTCAAAGGCCTGTCAGATGTTCTTGTTCTTTAATGTGCAGATCCATCAGTGTATACTTTATGCAAGGAATGCAAGTTTTAAAAAAAAAAGGTCTCTGCCCCAAGGAGTTAACAATTTAAATGTAGAGGAGGGTGACAGAGCCAAAAGGTAATAAAGGACGAATAGCAGTTAGAGGTATTTAATAAGTTTCTAATGATGTGAGGGCCCCCCCCCCCGCCATTTGGTGCAAGCAAACGGGAGATATTTGCTCATTAATTAGCACATGGCTCCAGTTAGTGGTGATGA
>NW_015252507.1:0-498 GCF_001447785.1 Gekko japonicus
GGCAATGGCAAACCACCCCTGCTCGCCTCTTACCTCGGAAACCCCACAATCCTGGGGTCGTTCATGAGTTGTGGGAAGTGACTTAGCTGCACTTAACATGCACACACAATCCCTAATTACTTTCTTATTAAGAAATAGGATGCCTCTCGCCCCCTGTGTCGGGCACCCTGAACCGTAGCCGTGGCTGGATCCGATTTGCAGAGCTTTTTGAAGCACGCTTGGGGCCTTCCTTGGGCTACGGGATATAAAGCTAAGGCGATTAAACGGAAGGATAACTACCTCGAGAACGGGGGAGTGAGATGCGGGAGAAGGCCGGATCTTCAAAGCAGTATAGATAACATCCCCTCTCGTTTCGGCCATCTTGCTTTATATCGCATTTGAAAAATGAGCAGACATTTCTCCATCCTTCCCCTGCTAAAGTATCCCTTTTCACAAGCTTGGATCCCGACAAATTAAATTGCTCAGTTTGGAGGATGTGTGTGTGTGTTTGTGTGTGTG
>NW_015252508.1:0-498 GCF_001447785.1 Gekko japonicus
TATGGGGGTCGTTTCAGACCCAGATTCTAAATATGCTGTGCAAGTGCACTCATGGACGAATCTGCCATGGCTGTTCCATTCCCCTATCTGCCCAATGTAAACAAAACTTAATATACAAAAACAGATACCTTCCTTGGATGTTTTGATCCTGCTGACGTGGGGAATGGAAGGAGTCACACGGCATCACTCTCTTGCCCGTTTTGTCTGTCTGCTGTATTCTCAAAATTGAGCATGTTACATTGGATCATAGGTACTTTCTGTATCGCTGCCTGGGAGCTGTAGTTTAGTTCCGTAAGTTCTGGCCATGAAGCAACATAGTGAATTCTTGTGCAGGCACAAAAGCTGTATGTGAGTAGGATTACCAGCATTGCCTCAGAAAATACTAGGAAATTTTGAGGGTGGTGCCTGTGAAGGGTCTGGGGAAGATATGATGCCATTTCTGGGTAATACTCTTATTTCTATTGTATAGACAATCAAGACATGGGTAAATTCCTAGAC
>NW_015252509.1:0-498 GCF_001447785.1 Gekko japonicus
ATGGTAAATATTTAGACTCTGGTTTAACCGGCAGCATGCTTTATGAGGATGCTTAGGCCATAGCCTTCCTACGGGGCCATCCTAAGCCAGGGTGACTCCCTTGGAAGACCATTGAAGCCAGTGGACTGAGAAGAGCTGGTTTAGGACAGCCCTGCTCAATTGTTCACGGAGGAGAGGGAACAGGCGACAGGCCTCTCACGTTTGCACCTGGGCACTGCCGCTTTCTTCCAACGGCTGCCTGAACCGCCCCCTGTGTTTAGAAAGCAGCCAGCCACTCTGGAGTGCCACCTGCCCTATTGAGTGCACGTGCCCAGCTCTTGCCTCAAGCACAAAGTCTAATCCCATCTGCTCCTCTCTGTCAGGTCCGGAGGACGGCAAAAATACGCTCCGAGCAGCCGCTGATTCACTGCCCCCACGAAAGCGCCTGCGATTGCGACGTGCCGCGTTGAAAAAGAAATGTAAAAACGGGCAAAACCCAGGGCTCTTTTTGTAGAAAAA
>NW_015252510.1:0-498 GCF_001447785.1 Gekko japonicus
TTTTTTTTCAAGAGCTTGAATCGTGATTAGGAGATCAGATTTGATTGCTCTTTTTTCTTTTTTGTAGGACGAAAGGAGTGATATGCATTGGCCTCTGATGTAGGCTTTGGATGCATCCCAGATGGTGTTTGGTGATACGTCCTCTGTGTTATTTAGTTCAAAAAAATCTTGAAGATGTTGTTGTAACATTAGTTTGATTTGTGGGTCGTACAAAAGTATTTTATTAAATTTCCAGTTATAGATCCGCTTTGGTTCTTTGTTCATTTCTAATTCGCATATGACAGGCGCATGGTCGGACCATTTCTGGATGTCTATTGATGAGGACTTGACATGCTTTAACAAAGGAGATGAAATTAGAATGTAATCAATCCGTGTGTGGGTTTTGAATCTATTGGAATAATAGGTGTAGTCTCGCTCACCATTGTGTTGGGTCCTCCAAACATCTAGGAGATCGAATTTATCAGCCAATAACCGGAAGGAGGAGACCTTACCTCGTAC
>NW_015252511.1:0-498 GCF_001447785.1 Gekko japonicus
GGGACGTGAGTGACCCACCCCACCACCTCCTCCGCCAGCCCCCAAAGGAAGAGGCGATTCTACCCACAACAGACCGCCTCCGCGCTCTTCCTTTCCCTCCAGGCCTCAGGAGAAGGGCTCAGAGGAGAGAGGACGCCCAGGCGTCACCATAGAAACCAGGGCAGCGACAGCGGAGCTGCCTAGGCGGCCGCTCCGCCCAACACACGCCCTTCTTTGCCGGCCGCGTGGGAAGAATCTTCCTTCCCGCCAATGGCCGCCTTGCGTCCCGCACAATATGCGGTTCTGTTTGCGGTAGTTGCCGGAATGCTCTCCGGCTCCGGCGCTGCGCTGCCCATTCAGTCTCCTGGGGTGTGAGGAGGGTCTTCTTTCGAAAGGGCCTCCGTCGCTCACCCTCCAGACCGTCTCGGCTCCTCGCCATGCGAAGTAACTCAAAGTCACAATAGAAGTTCACGAGAACTCGAACTTTGCAAGTCAAGAAAGAGCCCTATTGATTTCGCG
>NW_015252512.1:0-498 GCF_001447785.1 Gekko japonicus
ATGAACAAATACTTGGAGACAAGTGGCCGACATGAATATGTGTAGAAGAAATGCAGGTAATTGCCATTAATGATGTCTCAGTTTTATCATGCTGTTTTAAGGTGTATTTAGAGATCTGTGCCTTAAACATGAAGTCAGGCAGGTTTGAAGGGATCTGTAAAAAAGCAGAAATAGTATCTGACTAGCAAATAAGAACCCATGTCTTTTACTTACTGTACTGGCAACAAGGTCTCTAGAATCTAGCATATAATGTGATTTCCAGGGATTCTCTGCTTTCTTCTTAATAATATGTTTTTAGCTCTTATGGTTACATAGAAAACATTGGAATATAGTGCAGTTTTTGGCTTCAAAACCATTTATTTGCAAGGTTTTCAGCTGCTAGGGAGATTTTTTTTTTGTTCTTTGTACAGCTGCCTAGCTCCCACTCCCCTTCCATCTGTTTCTCCCCCTGCCCATCCCCTCAGCCTTGCCCACACATTCTGAAATCTGCAACAACAA
>NW_015252513.1:0-498 GCF_001447785.1 Gekko japonicus
TTCATGGGACTTGCTCCTAAGTAAGTGTGTATAGGACTCCAAGTCCTAAAACATCCTCCTATTCTCTATTACCCAACTCAGCTGACTCATCTGTGAATGATATTAATGCAAAAAGAAAATACAGAAGAGGAATCACATCTGTGATTTACCTGTGTAGGCTTCTTAAAATTATGAGCTGACTGGCAGGTGACATTAATTAAGCTCCACGTGTGAAAAACTAAGTGGTAAACTCACTAGCTTCCCAAGATTTCCTAGAACAACCAAATCAACCTCCACAATCAACAATGCTTTGTTACAAAGCATCACCAGGTGGTGAAAGCCTCAGGAAATCCACCATAATTATCTTTTAATCCCTGTATTGCAGAGTACCAGTGGATTGTGTGGGAAATCCTGGGTTACCTCCCTGCTCAGCTATAAAACTCACTGGGTTTCACCAATGGATGCCCATCAATTTTGTATACAATGACATATTTAAGTGGCAGTTTTCTGTGCTCTTAG
>NW_015252514.1:0-498 GCF_001447785.1 Gekko japonicus
CAGCCATGGCAGCATAGCTGACAGATACCCCAAAGAAAGTAAGGCTCCAGCTCATCTACCATGCAAGGAAACAGAGTATTTTCCAATATGATAATTGGATTCTGAGTACAAGCAGAGTCTACCTACTGAGTCTTTCCAGGGGAACTGTTAGCTTAAATAGGTTTCTAAAAACTGCTAGTACATTTTTGATACTGCTGATTTCTTAAGGATACTTCTGAAATTCTCTTCACAATTTGTCCCCTGTTTTTTGACTTCCAAATTACTTGGCCTTTTTCTCTGAAATGAAGCCAATGTATTAGGAAATGTCCATTATATTTCCAGTCATTGGGATGAATCCAGACTACATTTTTCAATGACATCATGGAATTTTCCTAGAACCACAGAGTTACAAAAAAAAGTAACATTGTTCATCCCTAAACTTCATTGGTCAAACATTACAACAATTCATTTCCAAAAATCAGATTATCTTGCAGGAACATTTTCATGCTATCAAGGAGT
>NW_015252515.1:0-498 GCF_001447785.1 Gekko japonicus
AATAATAATAATAATAATAATAAAGAGGGGAGGGGGGTTCTTGTCACCTTATTCTTTCACCCTTCCTTGGTCTCTCTCTCTCACACACACAATCCATAGAGTTAGATGATACTGCCCTCCTCACTGGCCTGCAGTCTATACACTTATGATGGATGGTGCAGTGAGCTCATATGCCCAGTTCGTCCTCCAGACTTCTTATGAGAGGCTACGAGAGAAATTAACCAATCAGGTGGTGTTTCCCCTCTCAACCCTCTCTTTCCAAGGCTTGGACCAAGGCAGCTGTTCATGATGATGGCTCCAAGGGCTTAAAGGCCCAAATCAGAACATGCTCATTCGCATGGGCTTTCCTTTCTTCCACATTGGACTGTGACAAGGTGAGTACAGAGACAGGCCTGATTCCAGGGACACAAGGTTTTGTCTCAAAATAAGGCAGCTTCCTAAATTCAACTGCAAAGTTGTTCAGTTTCATAGCAATAGTAACATACTTTAAACATAGAT
>NW_015252516.1:0-498 GCF_001447785.1 Gekko japonicus
GCTCTGAGTGGAAGCAGCTCACAGAGACTTTCCTCACATGGGTTGTCTGAGTTCCCTTAACTAAATGCCCATGACTGAACCTGACATCTCCAGAACGCAAAGCATTTGCCCTGTCACAGAGTCAAGGTCACTCCCGTTAGTATCTGGCTATGTTTGAAAAGCAACCACAACAACATGCAATGTTACCTTGACTATACCCCAAAGCAGCTGGCATTTGAATCTTACTGCAAAATCTGTTACCTTCGCCCAAATCTCCTTGTTGCCTCTCCTCTTGAAACAGTGTCCTTGATGTCAAGGCAAAAGCTGCAGAGGCGATTTCCTTGTGTTAGCCACTCTCCTCTGCCAGCACAATGCACACACATGCACAATGCAGGTGAAGGTTGCAAGGAACACTTGAATAGACACTACGCTGGGTGAAATTATAGGAGAACTTTGCAATTACAGTTTCAACTTCCACACAAGCCTTCCCTTGGCAGGCTAAGGGGCCAGCTAAACATG
>NW_015252517.1:0-498 GCF_001447785.1 Gekko japonicus
AAGAGCACTATAAGCGCCTTGCCGGGCAATACTGGCAGCAAAAAAAGAGGTGGCCAGCTGAGGTGGTCAGCAGAGGAGATGGCTGCAGCAAACCACACAGTGGCTGCAGGATCACAGTCACCAGCCACAGCTGCAGTATAGTGACTGGGCCCATTCCAGGAGCCTGGGGTGGGGGAGGTGGCACTGCCAATGAAAGAAGCTGCTCCATCACAGGGACCACATGGGGTGGGTGTCCTCCATGGCTGGCCTCTTCCTGCTGTGCCTGGCTTTTGTTCATGCCCATCCCTAAATGAGATATTTAAAATTCTAGTTCTGTTCTGGTTCAATGAAAAATAAAGATCTCTCTTGACCAGTGTTTGGGTCAGGTTCAATTTTGCTTTCTGGCCTTAAGTATTGAAAGATACATTTTCAATTTCCTTCCATTCAGCCACAAACTGAAATCTTAAATTCCATGAGCTTGGTATAGCTTAATTTGCTGTCTTTTGGGATTACTTCTCT
>NW_015252518.1:0-498 GCF_001447785.1 Gekko japonicus
CACTGGATTAAAGAAATTTAGATCCCAGTGCCTCAATGAGTTCTGGATTCAGACCACAATTTTATCCTTTTTGTTTGTTTGTTTTCATTTGATAACAAACTGCAGAAGAGTAATTATTGTTGCTTCCTTATAAAGTAATACACTTTCCTCCCATAATGAGCCATGATTTTTACAATTTCTACTGGAAATATCTTCTTTTTGAGATTATGTTTTCCAGTGGTAGCCTTTAGAGTGGAACAGAAAGGTGTAAATGATATTCACGCCTCTTAATTGGAGTCATTCACAGTTCTCTGGGCTAGCCTACAGCATAAGATTAATGTTTATTGAGAGTAACTGGCAACTCAGAGTTTATCCAGATGATCAGTTCAAAGTGTGCCCCACAGCATTTTAGCCTTTGCAGGGTACTTGTACAAGCCACTGTAAAAAGGCAATAGCACAGCCATGTGGGATTGTATTGTAAACTGAAAAATGAAGAAATAAATAGCAAAAAAAAAAAAT
>NW_015252519.1:0-498 GCF_001447785.1 Gekko japonicus
TGCATTTCCTAGTGACTGCTCTGATTTTTAAAAAAATCCCACTTTCTTTCAAGGTAACCTACTTGAGTTCCTTGAAGCTTGACGTGACAGGGTTCCAAAATGAATATTTTTCGAGCGGCATTAGGAGGGGGGGAGAGTCTAAAAATGTAACGGGGAGCACACACAATGGCTGGGGGGTCTATGAGTAACATTTGGAGAATTGTCTAATACGTCAATATGGACGGAAATTGTATAATTCTAGATGAATGCAACATTGTGACTTGAGATAAGAAACCGTCCAATATTCCACTGCCACTAACTCACCACAGAAAGCCAATAGCTCCGTCTCTCATTAAATGATATAATTATGTCTTTCATTCATCCCTGAAATTGTTTGCTTCCACTGGTGAATAAATCTTTAGTTTTATTGCTGGCAGTAAAGCCGAGACACATTTATGAAGTCAAGCACTGTGAGTAGGCCCACTGAAGGCAATCCACTGGCTTCCTTGTTTTCTCCCC
>NW_015252520.1:0-498 GCF_001447785.1 Gekko japonicus
AAGTGTTATCTGTTTCCCTTGGAACGTGCCCCGTGGTGACCGAAAAAGCATACAGAATACCTTAAGTAAATAAAGAGAGTCGTGGTAATCGTCATACTTCTCTTGGGTCAGTCCCACAGTGCTCTTGAAAAGGAAGGAACGATGGTAGGAGGCATCCGATTTCCATCAAGGGAAAGGCTTAGAGAAGTGTGTTCATACCTTTCGCCGTGGGCAATTAAGCTTCTTGATGGCTGTCATCCTGCGATCTCTCGTTAGCATCGTCTTCGTGTTGGAGGCCGGGCCTTTAGATATTCCTTTTTTTTTTTAATGCCCGGCCTGTTTAATTTTCATTACAAAGTCTGAACACGTCTAATTATAAGCTTCTTAAAAGCTCATTTGGGGGTTGGACTCTGGAAGAGTGACGGGTACAGTGACAGGCAAAGATCTAAAGGAGGCAACCAGGGTCTGGAAACATCCCCAGGCTGAAACTGACGGAGGTCACACTTGTTGTTCGGGACC
>NW_015252521.1:0-498 GCF_001447785.1 Gekko japonicus
GGCGAGGGACGCCAAGACCACCCTCATCTGCTGATCCAAAGCCAGTACGATCTCCACCCCAAGCTGGGTGGCAAGGACCCTGCTTTACTTGTGGTCAGTGGGGACATTTCAAAAGAGATTGCCCCCTTATGGAGTACAATGCAGGGTGGGATCCCTTGAGGATTATGTTCTGAACTTCAGAATCCCATGTATGAGATCCATGCACAGATCTCCTGAAGTTACATCTGATTTGGTTATTGGTGGGACCTACTCACTGGAAAAAATACCACTGGTCTCAATGGCTGCTGCTGGGTTCACAGTGCTTGATGCTTACTTGCTACTTGCAGGACTCTGTAAGAGTTCTTAGAGAAATGGCTCACCTGGTCCCACAAAAAGTAAATGCAGAAAAATGGCTTCAACAATGTGTTTGTGTGTGTGTTCCTTTTTCTTTTTTGGTAATATAAAGGAAATTTCTCCTCTGCTGAATCCTCTGTTGGGCCCCTGCCTTAATTCCGCTGA
>NW_015252522.1:0-498 GCF_001447785.1 Gekko japonicus
GAGTTCCAGAATGGCACACCTCTCTCAGTCAGTTCCTTGTTAACCCAACTTGTGGACCAGAGGGAAACCTGAGACTCCAGGTCCCCTGTCCCATGCTAGGCCAGCCCCTTGGAGACAGGCTGCAGGGAGCTGCTTGATAGCTACCTGGCTTACAGCCAAGTTGGGTCCATCCTCCCAGAGTCATCCTTGCTCTCCCCTTCCACCCGGGCATAAATGGCCACCCCAGCCCATGCCTGGGACGGCTTGTCTTTCAGCAGCAATCCCACATCTCCCATTCTGTACAGTTCTGTTGTAGGAAACAGCCAAATAAGCATGGGGAATAAATGCACTTGATTATTTAGTTTTTGCCTCTCTGAGGGGTGAGTTCAAACCATGCTTCAAGCTTCATTGCTGTGCAAACAAAACAGATCCCTGTCTTGTCACCATTCTAACTCATTCTCTGTTCCTGCTGCTTTCAACTTCTTCCACTTGTCCCCCCCCCCCCCCACAAAAAAAAAA
>NW_015252523.1:0-498 GCF_001447785.1 Gekko japonicus
TCACAATTGCCCACAATATAACAGCAACACGGCCATAAGGCACTTTGCAGCTTTGTTGCAAGTCTTGGCCGAGCCAAAATATGCTCCTTGTGAAAAATCAAGTTGTCAACAAGGTTTCTAAGACACACCGGCTATACTGCTAGCTCAGTTCTGCACCACACACTAATAATGTTAGTTTTATACTCCCACTGCTCCCCTCCCCCAAGAACCCTATCAGAGCAGTGGTCTTCAAACTTTCCAGGTTCAGGTATACCTTTAATCTCTAGGCAATAACACGGGACTCATGAAGTTGCGAGCATGTGACTTAATTCACACGATAGGAAGAGGAGGAGGCATAATGCTTGACCTCACCAATGACAAGGTCAAGAGCATGGGCAGTAGACCAAGAGAACTGAGGACAGAACACCGAAGCTGAGTACCCGGAGGTGTACCATAGAGGGAGAAAAGCCATGAAGGAATTTTGTCCACCACTGAATGATCTTGCTACATTATCCTGCT
>NW_015252524.1:0-498 GCF_001447785.1 Gekko japonicus
AAACATTTTGAAGATATTTTCTTTATATGGGTTGGCTCTTAGTAGTTTGTTTGAGTTCCACATTTTTGCACTATAGCACATCTTAATCAGCTCAAAGCGGATGCCCATTGTTACACTGTGTCCTGGGTGTCACAAGTTAATTCTGTGCCTTACCCCCAAGTGAACCAAGAATACATCCAAGAATGACCCAGCGTGCCCATGTCTTAGGGTTGCCAACTTCCAGGTGGTGGATAGAGATCTCCCGGTATTACAGCTGATCCCCAGGAGACTGGAATCCGCTCGCCTGGAGAAAATGGCCACTTTGGAAGGTGGACTCCATGGCATTACAGCCCACTGAAGCCCCTCCCCCTTCCCACTCTCCTCAGGGTCCACCTCCAAGTTCTCAAGATATTTCCCAACCTGGAGCTGACAACCCTGTGTGGCTCACATAGAAAGGGTCAGTAGTGGTAGACAACCTGCCTGGAATCTAGGGGGTGGGACAGGATGGGATGTATTTAA
>NW_015252525.1:0-498 GCF_001447785.1 Gekko japonicus
TGTCATTAGGTCCCATCCATTTCCTCTCAAGCATGGAGACAAAATTTGCAGCATCTTTATCTTCTGACCTGGTGTAATTACATGGACTGAAACTTGTGGACCTGGCTAACTCAGACTCCTTCTGAGTCCTCTGCACTGCAGCACAATATACATGGGTCTATATCTGCTAGACAAATGACTGCACCGATGCTGTAAGATAGCGACGTACAACTCGACAGCTTTTGCTGGGCTACAGGGTAACCTATGTTACAGACTTTGCTTATGCAAACATCATTATGGGAATAATCCCTTAATCTTTGAAGAAGGAGACATAGTCTTGTAAAATATATTATGATAACAAGATGCAAGCCTTTCTTTGATTCTTGCAATCTCCTGCTGACTAGTAGTTGAGTGGTCTTATAAAGGATCCATAATACATACGTGCTGTGCATGCTTGCCAGTTTCTCAGTTTAGGAAGATAAATGAAGAGGAGAAACAGGTTGCTTACCTGTAACTGAT
>NW_015252526.1:0-498 GCF_001447785.1 Gekko japonicus
GAGAATAGCATTTATTTAAGCTGAAGTCTTGGGGGGGTTTTTTTGGAAGCGGTCCCGGAACTACCTGATGATGTATTATATTTAGGTCATCCTTGCACACGGTGGGTCACATCCCCGGCAAGGAGGCAGCCATGGGAGGAAGGAAACGGCTTTCGCAAAGCCTCTCCACACACGCCCCTCCTCAACCCTGAGGGCCCCTAATCTTAATTGAATCAATTTCTTGGCATACGTTGACAGTGAAAGATTGCCGGGACCCGAAAGGCCAGGCTGGACAGAGCTTCCCAAATGATGGCGGCGAGGTGGAAATCTTCCTTAATCATTAATTTGTTCATTCACTCCCATTTGCTTCCATTCTTCAACGTCTCCGAAGATGGACCTCGTGCAACCTACCTCTCCGGCAATTATTTCGAAACGTTCTCCCCAATATGCCGGCCGGGGTTTGAAGAGCCTAATTTGTTCGAGATTAAGCTGCCGAAGATGCATATTTTTCTCTCTCTC
>NW_015252527.1:0-498 GCF_001447785.1 Gekko japonicus
CCCCACCCCAGCCAGTTGGCAATTTTATGCAGTGCAACTCTGAGTGATAACACACATGTACAAGCTTTTCATGTACAAATGTCATGGAACAGTGCAGTCATAACCAATACACTTGTGCATACACAAAACTTCCAAGGCCTTTCGTTGAACTGAAGAATTAATAATGTTGAGCTTACTGATGTGCAACTGGACTTGGCTGGCATTCTAACTGGCAACCGAGTTTCTCCTGCAATTTGCTGTTCAGGACTGGGGAACAAAGTTCGAAAAACGGAATACCTCCAGTGGAATTCACATCTGTCTAACAACACCTGTATAATCTCAGGCAAATCTAGCTTTTAAGAAAAGAAACTACTGGAGGATCAGCTGACTACAATAGCCAGTAGGGACCTTCCAGCTCCTGTTTAAGCAAGCATTCATTCTTTGCACCTGAACAGTGGTTAATCTGATAATGATGTCTCTTGTTGACTGATTTCTGCCTTCATATCCTGCTTCTCACTG
>NW_015252528.1:0-498 GCF_001447785.1 Gekko japonicus
TCACCGCACTTATGGGAAAATGTGGTTAAGGTGTGCAGCCTATGCTGAACGACACTCTTTTGATCCTCGTAAGGCATCTCTATCTGATATTTTCTCACACGTAGTCTCCCTAAGGGACTCTGGTCTGGTGCACCTCCATGAAGGTGCACCTTGTGGCTATTTCGGCGCAGCGCCCCCTGATAGAGGGTGCCACAGTTTTCCCCCACTGTCTCACCAAGTCCTTCTTGAAAGGCACTCCTTCGTCTTTGTCTACCTCGAAAGCCCATGATGCCTTCGTGGAGTCTTTCTCTGGTCCTATCTCAATTGACGACTAAGCCCTTTAAGCCGATGGCTTCTTCAGATCTGCGTCTGCTGTCTTGGAAGACGGCATTCCCAATTGCCATCACCACAGCTCGTCGTGTGGGAGAGCTTGCTGCCTTCCGTGCCGATCCTCCTTGCACTGTTTTTCATAAGGATAAAGTCATTCTCTGACCAGACCCAACCTTCCTTCCTAAGGTA
>NW_015252529.1:0-498 GCF_001447785.1 Gekko japonicus
TGTGCCCTTTGTATTGATAGCCCTTTTGGCTAACCGAGCAAGCAACCCCCTAAGGATACTTTCAAGGTTCAATTTGGAACAAGGACTACGAATCAATGGTAGATCATGTGCTTTGACATGCAGAAAAGGTTCCTTTCGTGGTACCGCCAACCTTCTGTTCTCCAGCCTACCTGTCTCCAAACTGTCTTGGAACCTACCTGCCTCCAATATAACTGCTTGAGAGCAGAGCCAGTGTGGCCCAACAGCCAGAGAGTTGGATGCTGGTCTAGGTTCAAATCCTACCTCCAGTAGATGCTCCATCCATGCAAGGGGTCTTTATTACTCACCATTCACTCTGTGCCTAGAAAAGCTGAATTCTGTGACCTCCGTACATCATTCAAACAATCCCTTTTGATTAACCTGTTCTGCATTATTTACTATTTTGTATCATTTATTCTGGTATTCCCTGATCTGGATGGCTTTAGGCCATTGCGATCTTGTCAGATCTTGGAAGCTAAG
>NW_015252530.1:0-498 GCF_001447785.1 Gekko japonicus
GGTGTTAAGCTGTTTGCCGCTCAGATATGCCTTTCTTTTTTTGGGACAGGATCCTAAGTACCCAGTGGACAACTTGCTGCTTGAAGAAGGCCCCCGTCCCTGGCTCAGTTGTCCTCAGGACAGGAGCCGGGTGTTGAAAGTGGAACTGCAGCTGGAACAAGCGAGCCCCATTGGCTACGTTGACATAGGTAGGGGGAGAGGGGGGAGAGGGGTGTGGGAATGGCCTCTCGTCCTGTAAACCAGAAATGCGGTGTTCCGACTCTGGCTTTCCACAAGGCATGCAAAGCTCAGTTATTTAAGAAGGCTTTTTGCGCAGGAAATTGGGCTGTGCTGTAAACAATGGGTTCAGAAAGACGCTTGGGGCAACGGGTTGGGAACTGCAGCCTATACCGCTGTGCGCAGTTTGTACGATCAGCTGGTGCGAGTAGGTTCCTACTGTGTAATTTTTGTTTTTGTTCAGTGGGTCATGTAAATACTTAAGCTGTGCCTCACATCTGG
>NW_015252531.1:0-498 GCF_001447785.1 Gekko japonicus
GTTTGACAACCTGTCCCATGATCTCTCTCCTTTTGTAACTACCTGGAGGATAGCCTAGAAGTACCTTGCATTAACTGAGCATAGACTAGAACATCACCCAGAATCCTCTGCAACATAGAAAAAGTTTTGGCCAGGCATACTGATGTGAAGAGGCTTCTCAGAAATCAGGAAGTTTGGATACTGCTGTGGTGTAGTAATGATGCCTCTCTCCCTCACTTTTTAAGTCAGAACTAAGTATGTTAATGTAACTTCTTTGACCTACATACAGGTCTGAACCTGACCTGACCAACTTGATGAAACTTGACATTGGTGTGACCTCTGTTTGCTATGCCTATAAACAGTCTACTACAGCTGTCAGCTGATTAAGGACTTTTAAATTGATTAACAGCCTGGCTTTTACCCAACTAATCAACTCAATTTAATTAAATTTACATATTGCAAATCCTCTGCAATGGCACCTTTTTGAGAATCCTGCAGGATAAGGACAGCTTCTTTTTT
>NW_015252532.1:0-498 GCF_001447785.1 Gekko japonicus
AACTCTTTTATTATAAGGGAGAGATACTATTATTATGAATTCAGAATTCTGTTTTATGCTCTTACTTATAATAGATATGCATTGATAACTGTATGTAATTATTTGTGTTTTCTTCCTTTAATGCCAATAAAGGTGTGGAGAGACTTTTGAAAGCTTTCTCTCTGGAAATTTTGTGGGTCTTCAAGGTGCTCCTAGTTGCAAGGGAGGGTACTATTAGACGTGTTGCAGATGGGAGGCCGTGAACTGTGTGCCTCAAGCTACCTTGTGGATTTAGAGCGGAGGGATTTCCTGCTTCAGGCAGTTCTACTCAAAACACCCCCAAATTCATTCCGAGCTCCTGTCCTCTGGACATGAGCAGTGATTCTGTGAGCTGCCGAGATGTGCCTGAATGGAGTAAGGTGTGTTCATCGATGTGACTTCATGTAATCGAGAGAGTATGAAGAAGGTACACTCACCTGGAGATCATGGTTATGCTCAGGGCTACTTTTGGGCAGGAAC
>NW_015252533.1:0-498 GCF_001447785.1 Gekko japonicus
TGTCTCTGTCTCTCTGTCTCTCAGTCTCTGTCAAATGCGCAGCACATGGAGAATGCTCATACTCTGTTATGTCATCCAGCAGTGGCATAACTAATTCATTATGTATTCACGGGGTCTTGCCTGCTTTTCCCCACAGGTGTTTCTCAGTAATTGGGAGCTTGTTAAGTGTAAAGCAAAAAATATGTCAAGAAATACAGTCTGTGACTCTTTGCTGAGTGACTAACCTGACCCAATTGGTTAATGTGCTTGGATTGACCAGAGAGCTTTATATAGCTACAGCCTACCTGGAGAAAATGTCAAGTGGAAGATGGAAGTACTCTTTTCTTCAGATGAAAAACTGGATGCGTACCGTCTATTGAAGCAAAAATCTTCTCACTTTATGCTAGTTTGGATAATAAATTCAAATTCTGCTCTTGCGATTAGCTGTTACACTAATTTGCTCCCCTGCGCAATTCTGCTTTTCTTTCGAGTCAAGAGGAAAGGCGGGGTACAAATATT
>NW_015252534.1:0-498 GCF_001447785.1 Gekko japonicus
ATAGTACCTTAATAGGCAATGATAATGGCCAAAGTGTTAGGCTAGAGTCAGGGAGTTCTGGGCTGAGAGAGAGCCACTCTGCCCTGAAACGTGTCTGGTGAGGACTATTCACTCTGTCCCTGCCTTGCCTACCTCACAAGGTTGCCGTGAGGACAAAATGGAGAAAAGGAGAACCAGTTGTGCGCTGCCCTGAGCTCCTTGGAAAAAGTGGGATTAAAAAGTGTGTATGTGAGAGATCTTCCACTGTCAGCTGCACTCTTCAGTCTTCTCACGCTGTTCCCCTCTTACGACTGTCTGTCTCACAGCTGTTGGACCACATTCTTTTTCTGTGGTTGGACCAGTCTTTTAGAATAGCTTGCCAGGTTGGGTGCGGAGAGGGGGCCTTCACTCTTGGCGCACAGACAGAGGTGTAAAGCAGTTTAAAAGGGCAACTGGTAGAAGGGAAATTGTTTGGAAAGCCTGGCCGGGCTGTTTTCCAAATTTTACTTGCTGTATTTA
>NW_015252535.1:0-498 GCF_001447785.1 Gekko japonicus
CCGAGCATCAGCAGGAGGGTGGGTGCTGCGTGGCCCCGGCACTGGATCTGATGGCTTCCATTCAGAGTGGGGTCCCCACCAAGGAGGCGCCCACACAGTTCTTCAGCAAGCCTGGCCCAGCGGCGGGAACCATGGGTGCTGAAGAGGGCAGGGACAATCCAAGGGCGTGCCAGCCCTGCTGCTCTTCAGCGTGGAGGCTCTCATGGCTGACCACTGACAGGAAGCCCGGCGGCCAGGAGTGAGATGGCTTGTCCGGCAGGACTGACCTGGGAGGCCACTCAGTCCAGCTGAGGACCCCTGCCACTGCCTCAGCGCTAGAGAGGCTGGTCTCACCACTGGCCCTCACCAGCCATTTTGCCTTTGGGGGCTTAGTGAAGCTGCCCAAAGAGGCATGGGTCAACGCTGAAATCCCGGAGAAGGGGTGGTGAAGCCCAGAGAGTCTTGGGGTCTTGGCAGGAAGTTGGGGAACAGGCCCCAAGAGGCCCCACCATAGCTACG
>NW_015252536.1:0-498 GCF_001447785.1 Gekko japonicus
AGCTCACTCCGTCATGCGGCACACTCGGCATGGACTAGTCAATTTTACACCTAAGGGAAATTGCATTTTTATAAAAGCGAGCGGCATCAGAACATACCTATCTTAAAACAAACAAACATTGCCGAAATACTTTAAGCACAGCAGAGATGGCAAGGGACAACGATATTACTTATCACCGACACTACTTGGTAAGACTTGTTGATTGTCCAACAGGAGCTAAAGTGTTGTTTGTTCCCAAATCCCCGATGTGGCTCTAAGTTCTATAGGAATCTGCCCAACTGGTCGGACCAGAGACCACACCAAGGGATGTGCGCGCACACACGAACGGACAAGACTACTCGTCGCAGTGACGGTTCTGCAACACTGCCTCTGCGTCTCTCGAAAGGTACAGCCTGTACTGTGTGAACTCACCAAGGGGCATAGGACGCGGCTATAAAAAAGTAGATTACCATTCTGTCAAACATGTGCAAGCAATGTTCCACAGTCCTGCCGAAAAGA
>NW_015252537.1:0-498 GCF_001447785.1 Gekko japonicus
GATTAGGCTGAGAGTGACTGGCCCAATGTCAGCCAGTGAACTTCCACGGTAGAGTGAAGACTTGAACCTGGGGCCCTCCAGGTTCTAGCCTGACGCCCGACACCTGAGCCACAGCATCGCAGTGGCTGATAGCACAAATGTGGCCATCCAGAGCCCCCGTAGTGCAGCCACGTAGTTACCGATTCAGTCCACAGAGCAAAAGAGGATATTGGGGGGGGGGAGTAAGCGCTAGGCCAACCGAGAGGCAGTCCCGACCTCCGCCCATTTCCTGCTGGCTCGAAAGCCCTCCTATAGCATGAGCTTTGTTTGTTCAGAGAGTCTGTGGTGGATACGGAAAGAGGTGGGAGGGTCGGCTGCTCTGGGGGAGCGGAAGGAATCAGAAACAGTCGCCTTCCCTGCACTGGTTTCAGCTCCAGGGGATTTGGTTCCCTGGTGTTACCAAAGTCTGCCCTTGGCAGGGACTTAAAGATGCAGTCCCCTCCGTGCGGCTTCAGAATA
>NW_015252538.1:0-498 GCF_001447785.1 Gekko japonicus
GCTTTTTAAACTTTTGCGAGCTGCCTTGAAGATCTCGCTTTAGAAAGACAGGGTATAAGCTTCGACTAGTGCAATCCTAGCAGAGTTGACGTCTAAGAAACAACTCTGACTGGGACTGCACTGTAGGTAAACCAGCATAGCAAAGGGGCACAGATTTAAATAACATAAAATAAATACCTTGCTGACAACAAACAAGTCCTCGCGCTTCACAACGCCTGCCTTGATTTTCTCTTGGATCCCACTGCCAACTTCATCTTCGTTCTGGTATACGTAGGCGCAGTCAAAGTGGCGATATCCCACAGCGATGGCCTTCTTCACTGCATCGGCTACTTTCCCTGGGGGAGACTTCACAATCAAGAGAAACCCTGTTCAAATTCCTCATTTGGTTATCTTGTCAAACATCTTCGTTTCACTCCAAACCTTTTCTAATAGTCCTGCCCCAGGCACAGGAGCCTGGAGGTGCTCTGGTTCAGAGGCAGAGCAAATGCTTTGCATGCA
>NW_015252539.1:0-498 GCF_001447785.1 Gekko japonicus
ATCTCCCTGTAGGAGCTTTCTTGCCATAATTTCCCAATTTTTGTTGGTGTGTAAATTGTATTTTTAACGCATGTAGCACTGTGTGTATTCCTTTCCCTTTTGTCTATATCTTCTTGGGGGGGGGGAGACACACCTTTCCTTTTAATAATTTTTTTGGTTATCAGTTTCCATCCGATCCACCTCTGTGGGACTTGACTCCCCACCGAAGTGGTCAATGGTTAGATCTCAGAGCTGAAAAATGCCAGGCCCCACATGCCAAATGACTCATTCCCATGATATTTTTTAAAAAGCAAAGTTAAATCCCGCAGTATATCTGGAAATGAGCATCCCAGAACAATTCTATCCATCTAAGTGCCAATTCTGTTGGGACCGAGAAACAGAACTCAAAACTGGATTGTTAAGATGTCAGCAGGGCTCATAACCCCTGACCCCGAGTAGAGACACCTCTGCAGGCTCTTTCTCCACACATACACACATATAAAAGTTTTAAATAAAAAT
>NW_015252540.1:0-498 GCF_001447785.1 Gekko japonicus
CCATTTTGTGGCTGCACCCACTACACTGTGCTAGAATTCCAAAGGTGCTGAAGGCTCAAAAAGGTCAGGGACCCCTGCTCCAAAACACCGGTTCCACTTCGGAAATGAGACTGGATAATTTGGAAGTCTGAAATTCCGGAGAAAAATATGGACGACACCAACTTCTGAAATCTTCTCTAGAGGTCACCCATCATGAATTCTGTCCCCCACAGCTCTCTCTCCCACATCTATCCTGCCTTCAGAAAGAGACGCTGAGCATGAAGCAAAAAAAAAAAAGCCCATTCACCATTATTGACTCCAATTACATAATGATATTCGTCATAATCTTGGGTAGCGGCGTTTCAGCAGTTCCATGATTACCTTGAATTACAATGGTCACCTTGAAACGGCGGCTACTTCTCCTCCTTATAATCCCCGAGTGTAAATGCGGTAATAAATGTAGGATAGGTATTGTGCAGATGGGCTAATAAACATGCTTCTTATTAAAAATGGGGGGGG
>NW_015252541.1:0-498 GCF_001447785.1 Gekko japonicus
CCTGCAGGAAATGACCCCTGGGTACCACCCTCATTCCCCCCCCCCATATGGATAAATATGCATTCCCCAGTCAGAATACTGCAGAAGAGGAAAGAAAGTCCCCACCCCATGCAGATCTCGTCCATAAATCAATCCTGGCAGCTAAATTTAGAAAAGGAAACAAAAGTCATTTCAAACCAGCAAGTGTCTTTCATTTCCCAGCTAGCTTCCATGCTTCCTCTTATCCAGGGGCTGAACTGACGCTTAGTCCCAGCCTGTGGGCGCACCTCCTGAATCCCATGAAATACCCACATAGACTGCAGTGCCTCTGATCCTGTGCAGAATGACTTTCGTCTAATCCTAATGCATCATCACAGGCAGGCCACACTTGGGGAAGGAGGAGGGCTTTCATCTCACCCAGCATGGCAGTTAGCCAGGCTTGACTCTTAGCATTTTTCTCTTAAAATTGATATCAACCATAGCAACTGAAACATCTGGGAATCCGCTTAGGAAAAATGC
>NW_015252542.1:0-498 GCF_001447785.1 Gekko japonicus
TAGAGGGCAGGTGAGGGCTGGCAGGATTCACTGAAATACTATTTGTGGAATAAAACTGAACACACGATTAGGCATACAGGGCTGTGCTTCTTGCCATCTCCAGCCTTTCCAAATGTCATTTCCAACCCCCACAACATTCTGTTTGAAGGCACAGGGTGGGAGGTGGAGGGGGGGGGAATGAGGTGAAGTGTATGTGCATGTGAAGGAGGGGGAGCATGTGTAGTGGCAAAGCATAGAAGGGGAAAAAACAAACAGGCAAGAAAAGAAAACCCGTCAGTTTCATCTGATGTCTTTGCTAAAAATCCTGGCTACAAAGAGATCTAATTGCAAATGAACTAATTAAGTAAACCTCTGACGAAGCGTGAAAACAATTTGTTTGACCCTGACGCTAGCAGAGGGCTCTTAGACAGCGGAGTTAATCAGTCAGTGACAGAGCCCACAAGCAGTGTCAGCAGGCTGCCGCGCTGCCATCTGTTTCTCTCTAGTTTCAGCCCCCCC
>NW_015252543.1:0-498 GCF_001447785.1 Gekko japonicus
GCCAATAAAGGCTTGTCAAATGCAAATGCTAGAGGCACTCTGGGCTCACTGGAAAATGTACCTGCACAGATATTTCCAGACAGGTAGCTTTATTAAGTCTGCAGTAGCGGAAAAAAACAGGGCTCCAGTGGCACCGTAAAGGTTACCAGTTTATTCCTGCTTAAGCATTCATGAGTCAGAGCTCACTTCATAAGATGCATGCGTTTGAGGAAGTGAGTTCTGATTTACCACAGTTAGGGGTTCTCATGGACCCCACCCTTGCTATTTGAAAAAAAGGTGGGGATGGCATGGAGGGGGAAGGGATCTGGGGCTTGCTATCTTATCTTTGGTTATCTGGGCATGTTTTAACCATTACTGTAAGCCACCTTGAACCATGAAGAACAGTGGGATATAAATGTTTTAATAAGTAAGATTTTTAACATGCTGGAATAAATTTTTGTTCATTTTAAGATGCCACTGGACTTCTATTTTGTAAGAACAAGAGTAATTTTTGGGAAC
>NW_015252544.1:0-498 GCF_001447785.1 Gekko japonicus
ATGCAAAATTCTTTGTTGTTCCTGTTCAGATATGGTGACTGCATGTATTGGGAGGATCTGAAAACAACTGAGGCTGTTACTCAGCCTTCTGTGGATGTCATCTGCTTTGTCTGGGGCAAATGAAGATGCTCTCCAGGCAGTAGACCATGTTGATAAATCTTGAAATTAGATTTATTGACTTTTGCATAAAGCAAAATGTTGAGGCAGATTTGCAAGCTTCCATTGAGAAGAAACATTTGAGGAGCTTGGAGGGCATTTAAAATGTTTTGGTAATGGGTTACATATGTGTTTTTCATACTGTAGCTAACTAATTACCCTGATGTGTCTCAATTTATAACTATGATTAATTTAATCAACAAATCAAATTATGGTAAAAATCAGATCAGATGTATAAGTATGCATGTGTTGTGGATACCTGGCTTGTGGCTTTGCTTTCAGGGGCCAGAAGAGAGACATAGGGGTTCTGATGTCCTAAGAACAGACAGAGATCAAGAGAGA
>NW_015252545.1:0-498 GCF_001447785.1 Gekko japonicus
CCCATCCAAATACTAGCCAGGGCTATCCACGTCAAGGCAGATTACATTTCTAATATAAGCATATTTTGTTATTGCTTAAACATCACAACACACTGTGGTTTCAGAAGTCTTTAGTTTTGACTCCATGCATGAGAAGGGAGGGAGGGAGTGCACAAGTCCAGGGTCCATTCTTGCCAGAAAGTTTGTTTGAGATACCTGAATACACTCGATGGTTTTCAGCCTTTACTAGGTGTACTGATCATAGTGAGTGACTCACAGTGTGACTTTTTTGTTAAATATGTAATCTGTGTCATACTTGGGGACCCTAATACGATTGCATTGTAAAGAACTGTAAATTTCCCCTAGGAAATTCATAAGAAAAACCTATTTCCCCTTTCTTTGAAAAAGTGAAAGACATTTTCCCGTTTCAATTTTTTACCAGAAATGTTTTGTCTTTTTGTATTAGCACATTCTCCTTGAAAGGATTCAAAATAATATGTAAGAATTATGTTTCTATAA
>NW_015252546.1:0-498 GCF_001447785.1 Gekko japonicus
AACCCCAATAACCCAGTTTAACTCAGGCTCATCAGAACTTGGGTGCTAAGTGTCTACCAAGCTCAGAGGATCCATATAAATACAGGTTTTCACTAAGAAACTGCCTCAATTTTGTTCCTATCTAGCTGTGTAGCCCATTTGTATTGACTCCCAATAGGAATTAACTTTAAGGAAATTTGATTTGGATCTTTTAAAAGTTATTAAAGACATTTTGATAGACATTGGGGATATACAATGTGCAAACAGGATTCAGCTCGCTTGCCGTTTAGCTTTCTAGCCATCTTCTGATTTTCCTTTCTCCTTGTGGCCTCTTTCCAGTCATCTCCAACTGTCTTTTCTCAACTCCTCTTTACCCAAGGTTCCTTTTTAGCTCTGTTCACACCTCCAATCTCATTGGTCAAACCTAAAATTCTAAGTTACAGATTACTATCTCACAACAGGGTTTTACACCAATTGATCCAGGATAAAGTACTGCTTTGAACATGTATCACTAGAACT
>NW_015252547.1:0-498 GCF_001447785.1 Gekko japonicus
CTCTCAGCTACCAGGTTCTGCTACCTCCCTGTTGGGTCCTCCAGAAACCAGCCGGCTCCGAGCCCCCGAAAAGCCTCTCCCGGCAGCCATGGAAGGGTATTTCTCTGCGGTCCGCAAGATGGAGCACACGGTGATGTTCCCCAGCCTCCTCCGAGAGGTCTCCTTAGACGAGCACGACGGCGGGTTGGAAGCGGACTTGGGGGAGGGAGACCTGTACGAATCCTACACCCTGCTCAAATCCATCAAGCAGATGGCCGAGGGAGGCCTCTTGTCCGTGGCCACCCAGACTTCGCCCATCGCCCCCGGCCTGAAAGAACAGAAGGGCCAAGAGGGAGCCGACCTCGAAGGACTCTTCTGCTATCACGTCTCGGGCTTGTACCGGGTGCTCACGCGGCTCACCGAGCGGGCCAAGACGGTGACCTCCAGGTACAACCAGATCATGGGGCAGATCAACCACAGCGAAGTGTCTCTCGGCTGGTGAGGGACCTGAAAGGTGAG
>NW_015252548.1:0-498 GCF_001447785.1 Gekko japonicus
GCTGTCTATGCTTGGATCCTTTCATATCTCTGAATAAACAAATCTTCTTGCACAAGGGTGTCCATGAGATTGACTCTGACATAGTGTTGGAACTGAAGCGGTGGCCTTGTGAGATGAGGAGACAGAAACAACAAAGATCCCCCCAGAGTCACCCAGTGGAAAGGGGACCACCCCACCACCGGGAGGAGAGCCGAAGGGGTGTGATGTGCAGCAAAAGAACTGGTGGGCCAAGCTGGAGTGGTGGGATGCCCCCGAGTGGGCTACCCCCTCCCTAGGGACTATTGGAGCTGGATGGTGGTGTCCGGAGGTGGACCCGCACCAAGCCTTGGGACTGTTCCACAATGACCCTGAGTGCTGGACAGTCGTGAGGCATCACCTGGAAGAGGGGGGGCTTGGAGTATGTGTGTCAGGAGTTGAAGACAGAGATTGCTGAGCTATGCAGAGACACCCAAGTGTCCCTGGATGGCCTCCCTGCTGTGTTCTGTGCTGTCCTTCAGC
>NW_015252549.1:0-498 GCF_001447785.1 Gekko japonicus
TAGTGCACTCTGCTACATTATAGAGATTCCAGTCTGTACCATGCCAGTTAATCTAAAATATACTTCAATATTTGCACCCTGAACTTCTTGCACTGTTTGGGAGCTTAAGAAATAAAACCAAGCTGGTACTTACCACAGTCTCAGAGGTTTCAAAATAACCGTTTCCTTCCTTTTCCCCCCTACACAAGATATTGCAGAGAAGAAGCTCTTCCAGAGAGGGAAAAATGTCAGCATCACCTGTCTGAGTTTGAAATCAGGCGATTCCGTCTGTTCACGGAGAAATCCATGGATTGGGGCAGGAAACGATACAAAACTCAAAACATGTGGTGGAAAGAAAACAGGAGATTGTACAAGCACTTTAGAAGTAACAGCGTAAGAAAAGAAAATTCCTGGAGAAGGAAGGGTTACAAATATGCCGGCTGAAGAAAGTAGCCTTTCTTCCCTGCAAAGAGGTGAGAATCAATATGATAGAACTGTTGCCTGTGATGTGTGTAAGCA
>NW_015252550.1:0-498 GCF_001447785.1 Gekko japonicus
TATAAAATCACAAAGTACAACAGAGTAAGGCATGATCTACATATGCAGCTGAGTTTGGTGGTAGACTCCTGAGCTATTGGGTGGGACTCTACTATGTCAGAATGCAGAAGAACAGTGCTTTTCAAGTACCATGATGTAAAAAAAAATTTCCACCAGTGAAGAACCAGCATTTCAGGGAGAAAGCCCAAGATTATTCTCTGTTGTACTGGTTTTCCGTTCGTGGGGACTTTTTCTTAATATTGGGGGCTATTAAAAATGTGATTTCCCCCACCTACTGTCTGAATAGTACAGTCCACTCTTAGTCCACCTCAGTTCCATCCCATAAAACTCCTCTTTCTCAGTGTAGTTTTAAAGTCCAATTTAAAGATTAAGTCAAATTTTATGGCTTCACAAGCCTTTCCCATTGGTTACACTTCACAATGAGTTCTTGATTCTTTTGTTTTGAATGCCCTACTTTGTCAGAGAGTGAAGAACCGGGGACTGAAGGTTATTTGTATG
>NW_015252551.1:0-498 GCF_001447785.1 Gekko japonicus
TAACCAAAGCTATTTGTCTGTACCAGCGGCCTAACACCAGAGCGTAAAGTTATGTGTGAATAAATGGCAGGAGCCACAGAAAAATTCTTGATCTCTCATTTTCAATTTATAACTTTGGTACGTAGTCCTGCATTAATTTCAGTGACAGGTCTGGGATTAATGTAGCCATTCGGATTCATTTTTAGATGAACCCTCCATTTTAAAAAAACACCCGAGGAGGGAACATTTTGCTCTCATCTTTGATTAACTTCTGTATGCTTTTATGTGTCAAACGCCACACACCATCAAACTGCGGCTTGTAGATTTCATTGACCAAAGCATATGCAGGAAGTGCCAGACACTTCAAGGCCAAAAGGTAAATATCACACAGAAACCAAAGCAATTCGGTACGTGCATTTCCCAGTGAAACCGTAACACTGCCGACCATTCAATGATCTTTTAGAAATAGGGTTTATCAGGCGGAAAAGCTGGTTTGGAAAGTCGCTGCTCTCAGCAACT
>NW_015252552.1:0-498 GCF_001447785.1 Gekko japonicus
CCCCCCCCCGGTTCCGTAAGAGAATTCCTTCAGCAACAAACAGCAACACCGAACCAATGATATGAAAGGCATACACAGTATTTGACTTCTCCAGCCTGAAAGCACCTCCCAGTCAATTTCCTTAATGAAAACATGATAAGCCTGCAAGACACTGAGATGCCACCAACAGGAGGCTCCGGGCACTCACCGCACTGTCTTTCATAACCAGCCGCTTGTGGGACGTCAGCAGCTTCTCCAAGGGGAAGATCACCCTCCGGAGGTAAGTCTCGTCTTTGTTGTTGTCGTACTGCCACTGAGCATCCAGCACATCATGCATGGTCACCAAATGGTCCTAGAAGCAAACAGTCATTAGAGCTTCTGAGAGATCCAATGGAAGTATGGTGTGTGTGCGTGTGTACACTTAGCACATCACCATAAAACAGCAGGCTAGGAACTTGGGCAGGGGCAAATATGAACACACACACTTAAGCCAATGTGCACAGGAGAGTCAACTGCAAC
>NW_015252553.1:0-498 GCF_001447785.1 Gekko japonicus
AAAATAGCCCTGGGTGAAGCACCACAGAAAAGAATGCGGATTCATTTACACATGTAAGCATATAAAGGCATCCCCCCCCCCATGTTTTATCAGTGTTCACAGTCACCTCAGTAATGCAGAAGGGAAACCAACCAAAAGGAACAGAAAGCTTTGGCAGAATGCACATGGGCAATGCTCTGTACAAAATTCAGAAATGAGACAAAGATGGATTCCTAATGCAACAATTCTTCTCCGAAAGAAGGCCAGGCAAAACCCAGAATGAGATTCAGATGAGGAGAATTTACGCAGCAGTCCCATGCTACTGTTGGCTTTTGGCACATCACCTCCGATACTTTAACAGCGATGTTTTGGAGGAGCGTGCCAAAAGCTGATCAGGTCTGCATTCAGCATGGGACAGCAGCAACTCCCTGACCACAGGCTGACATTGCTGGAAGCCAGCTGGGGCTAAACTTTTTTTTGCATACATCTGCTGAGCTGATCCTGGGAATAAGCCGTGCC
>NW_015252554.1:0-498 GCF_001447785.1 Gekko japonicus
CCAGCTCTTATCCCTTGACCACTGGAATCTTTGTCAGCTTTCAGGAGACACGGCTCACGTATTACATAACAAGAAGGCTAGAAATTGCTTCTTTTTAAAAAAAAAAAATAAAGCATGGATTTCACCAGGTTTCTTGATGTCCCTGTGAGATGGACCGTGAGTATAGCACCTTGCTTATTTCAAAGAAGAGGAAACAAAGATTAAATAAAAATAATTCTAGTAGTGGATGGGCTTTACCCGGAGGTGTATTGCTGCCATTTCTAAGGACGGTCTTCTGCCCCCCAGGAGCCGTGGGGTCAGGGCCAGTACAGACCCGCTGCGTGGAAAACTGGTGGTCTGAGCCCTCTGAAAATAAAGCGAGCCCGAATGGTCTTGTGATTCGTTACTCTGGACTCCTGAGCCATTGCATGGTGGCAGCGGTAAAGGTTACCATACCCGTGTGGTCAGGAGCGCACAAGAGATCCGGCCCTCTATACAGTTGTGTGTGTGGGAAAGTGA
>NW_015252555.1:0-498 GCF_001447785.1 Gekko japonicus
TCTTTGCCTCCCCAGGATACTCTGAATCTATGGTGCCCGCTGGAACCCACTTTCCCAGACCCGCTCTCGATGCCCGATTTCTTGCCACGCCTCTTGGCACAGTGCATCCTGCTGGAGGGCGCCCGGGCCGAGGGCTCGTGCATCTCCGGAACCATTCGGGTGCTCAACTTGGCCTACGAGAAGCGGGTCTCCGTGCGGTACACCTGGGACTCCTGGGCCACTCAGCGTGAAGCTCGGGCTTCCTACGCCGCCCCTGCAGGGCGGGACCGGGACCACGCCGACCGCTTTGCCTTCCGCCTGCCACTGCCAGTCCCGTTGCCCCCGGGGGTCAGCCTAGAGTTTGCTCTCTGCTACCTTGTGGGCGGGAAGGAATTTTGGGACAACAACCAAGGCCGCAACTATTGCCTGAGACCCCCGCCCTCCGTGGAAGAGGAAGATGAGCCCCCCAGCCCCACTCGCGATTGCTGCGAGACAGGATGGATACATTTCATATAGGGG
>NW_015252556.1:0-498 GCF_001447785.1 Gekko japonicus
TCCTGAACAATTTTGTTTTGTACATTTTCTGCTGCAATAGAAGTGTGGGGCCTTCTTAAAAACTCCTGGTAGACCATTCCACAATATAAGAACCACCCACAGAGAATGTGTATGAATGAGCAAATGCTGATTTTATCTGTTTGCAGAGTGGAACCTTCAAAAGGCTTTGCTCAGACACCTCATGAATTTTTAAAACTGAGAATGTGGAATAGAAATATCTTGAATAAATAAGTATTCTCATCAATGGAGTTTGTTTTATCATTTTCTCAGGGGTTTTTCCAAATGAAAAGCATCCATTATACAATAACATAGGACTACAGGGGCTGTTTCCGCATGATGAAGTTTGCCCATGTTGCTTTCATCACCACTGCAGATGCAGGGACATGTATGTTGTTCAAGAGGCTTCCACACATGAGACTTTTCTGCACACTTTTTTTTGTCTTTTTTCCTGACTTTTCCCTTCCACACGAGTTCCACAGTGAGTCCACATTGGCAGTG
>NW_015252557.1:0-498 GCF_001447785.1 Gekko japonicus
ATGGGGGGAAAGGGTGCAAAGCATTGTTACAGAACTTCATTGAATTTATTTTTAAATGCTTAGGGGTTAGGCTTATATTGCTGTCTTCTATCCAGTTTTTCTGCACACTTACAGGTTGTTGTATTTTATGCTGCACTGCATTATTTCTAACTGGAGGCTGCCTAGACTTTTTATGGTAGGCGGCATCAACATCTGAAGAATTCTGAACACTTCAAATCATCTACCAGCAACCTACATTTGCTTTTAAAATGACAAACAAAACTGACAATGGCCAAATATCTCCCCAGAATGATTTACTTTACAATTTAAAAGACATTTTCCATCTGACAAAAGAAGTTTGACAGATTCTCTTTTTGGGAAAGCAGCCTCCCTTTTTAAGTAATGGACTTTTCTTCTCTGCTGTGTGCATTTGGGAACTTGAGCAAAGCTCAGCCAACCGCACAGCACTGGCTTACAAATGCTTTGTTAGGATTGCATAGATGTCAAAAATTTCTCAGC
>NW_015252558.1:0-498 GCF_001447785.1 Gekko japonicus
TTCCTGTCGTGCATCAGAGCTCAGCTGATAGATCCTGAAAACAAATAAGCATTTTTTTTCTGGCAAGTGCCCTGAGATGAACTGGAAGTTAAAGTGATCACAGGTGGTGGTGACTAAGAGCTTGAGTTCTTCCCAAAAGGAGAAAGCCAAGTCTGTCTTCTTCCCATGATGTGAAAAGCACCTGAACCTTGAGGGCTCAATATTCTCATTGGCAATATTCTCTTTACAAAAGACTCAGTAACCATACGTATACCCCTAGGGATCCTCAAATCCCATTTTAGAAACATTAGGTTAAGGCACAGTTAGTTTAGCTCTACATTAATGTAAAGCACCTGGTGGCATTCACTGTGAGATTTCTGCAATGAGATGACTGTTGGATTTCTTCTGCCAAAATGAACACGGATGCCTGCAAAATGCATGTAATCCCAGAAGATCAGCAAAGATAGCATTTAAGAGAGCAAGAATGATGGCTTGGGCTGTAGTTTTCTGGGGAAATAT
>NW_015252559.1:0-498 GCF_001447785.1 Gekko japonicus
GCATCTGGTATGACTGGATGTTTCAGTTACAAACATGCAAGGATGAAGCAGTCTTACCTACCCACTGCTTTCATCTCATGCAATCAGTGCTTTGGGCTTGTGTCCTTACAAACAGAAGGTGCATCCAGAAACCATGCAAAGAACACAGTTCTTCTGAGGGTAGGACATTTCTTCTTTCTTCCATACCCTTAAAGTCAAGGTTGCATGCAAAAGATAAGGTGCGTTTGAAGGCTTACTGGAGACTTGGGTATTCAGAGGGTCATTTGGTCCGCCTGATGGGAAACTATCCCATGGCCTCCAGCTTCTGATCTGAGGTAGTCACTCCTGTTAATTTCATTTTGGACTCAGCACTCGACCCTTTTTGCAGATGTACTGCAGACTGGGAAAGCTCCAGTGATCTGGGTGCTAAATGAGAAGTCAAAAGCCTGTGCGATGTGGGTGGCGCTCAAAGCGAAGTGACAGTACCGGGCTGGAAAGTCATACATTTGCCATCTACAG
>NW_015252560.1:0-498 GCF_001447785.1 Gekko japonicus
CATCTAAGCCAACACACTGCAGTTTTATTCATACAAAGGACTTCAGCAAAAGAGCAAGCTAGGATCTGACAGGTAAGGCCAATCAGTAACAAAATATATCCAGTCTTGTTTTTTCTCAATGTGATTGGTAGTGAAATGTCGTCCTTTGTATAAACAAAAGTTCTGGCTAGTGATGATGGGAGACTGGCGGTTAGTTTTCTGGTTCTTTTTTTTTACTGAAATTGATTGGGAGGAAAGGGTATGTGCAGCAGAGTGCGTGTTTGTGTGTAAGGGTCTCTTTCTGAAATGGCTGCTTCTAATATTTTCTTGCCTATGGGAAAAGCTTAGCTTCATTATATTTTTTCCCGGGGGGGGGATAGATTATTTTTTAATTTGGAAAGCAGCCCATGGGGGACATTTTAAAGATCTTCTGTCCCTTGCCTCAGCTCTAACCAAGTTAGTAGCCCTCTGTAGCTATATTTCAATTTTTAAAAATATCAAGAAACAAGTCATGGGTCT
>NW_015252561.1:0-546 GCF_001447785.1 Gekko japonicus
TCATTCATCACTTGGACGATGATCCTGTACTCGACCTGAGGGGGAGAGGAAAAGGCCAGAGGAGAATTCCTTCTCGTGTCTGAACTCCCGTCCCTGCTTAGTGCCAGCTATGGCACCCCTCGCCAACCGGCACAGAGAACCCTTCTTGCCGGAAATGAGACGTCCTAAGAACAAGACTCCTGCCAACCTAGCAGTTCGAAAGCAAGAAATTGCAAGTAGATAAATAGGGACCACTTCAGTGGGAAGGTCACAGCGTTCCGTGCACCTTGGTGTTTAGTCATGCCGGCCACATGACCACAGAAACGTCTTCGGACAGCGCTGGCTCTTCGGCTTGGAAACGGAGATGAGCACCGCAACCCTAGAGTCGGACTCAACTGGCTTTCGAGCAAGGGAACCTTCACCTTTTAAGAAGAAGACAATGTGCCGTCCCTTCCAGCAGGCCCTGGGGGAGTTGGCACCTGCCAGGGGGAGCCAGTTTGGTGTAGTGGTTAAGAGTGTGGGCTCTAATCCAGGAGAACCGGGTGACCTTGGGTCAATCACAAGTTC
>NW_015252562.1:0-498 GCF_001447785.1 Gekko japonicus
AGAGTCAAAACTTGCCCATTTGGAAAGCGTCGGGAACAGACAAGTTGGAGGAAGTTGCGGATTTGACCCCAGGAGGATTGTAAGAACTTTGTGGTCTGCCTGGTTTCTTTCTTGTTTTAAAATCCCCAGTCCAGCTCCATTGTTACGTCAAAGGGGAAATGGAAACCTTCATGCGTGTAATTGTAAATGGGAGAGCGTTTTTCTTCCCGATTCCCTTGCCTCAAATGCCTTCCCGCCTTCTCTCTCCATGTCGAGCCATTACAACGCCCCACATTAGGGCCACTGGCCAGCTCTCTGGGTTCCTTCACAAGTCAGTTTTACTTGGGCACAGGAGACATTTCCAGCATGCATCTGAAACAGAGGAGAGCGGCGAACCAGGAACTAGGATGGGAAATGGAACATTAGAAAGTTCATAAAAAACCGCAACATCCTGTCTTTTAGAATGTGAAACATCCAGGGCTTTCTTCCTTGGGGGAATGTGCCGGAACAGAGCTCCGG
>NW_015252563.1:0-498 GCF_001447785.1 Gekko japonicus
AAGGATACAGAGGCAGTGCACATCAGATACTGGCCAGGCTTGCTGTTGACCTTGGTAAACTGAGTGTATACCCCACTACCTGTGTGCTGAAAACTGCAGAAGAAAATTGTTAGCTGCAGCCAAGATGTTTTTTCAGGGAAGATTGTCAAGCATTACTGATCTACTGATTAAGAAAGCTTGACATTCCCAGAAACACAATCCGAAACCCACATGTTTATGTCACACAGAACCTTTTGTTTCACAGGATTTGGAAGGGTCTCCTGAACTCAGGTCTTTGATAACTCCTTCAAACAGTTCAAAAATGATTTTTGGCCTAAGACCCAGAGTTTTGTTTAATTTTTAAGCTTTTTTCCCCCAGCGGTGGGAACCTAATATATTCAGGATGGACAAAGAGAAGTACTTATTCACTCAATGAGTAATTAAATTGTAGGACTAACTGCCAGTGGGTATAGTGATGTCTTTTAAAAAGACAGACTCATAGAGGATAGGTCCATCGAT
>NW_015252564.1:0-498 GCF_001447785.1 Gekko japonicus
CTGGGGCACGGAAGGCAGATGTTGCTATCAGAGCATGCTCTTTAGATCCGCAAGGGTGCCGCAACAATATTGTCACAAACTGCACGTCTGACTGCAGCCCACGTCTTGCCTCAGCCTTAATCAAGCAGCAATTTGATCAAGGCTGAGCACTCTCTCTCCATATGAAATTTTGGTCAACCTGGGAAGACATTTGTAAGGATTACTGAGCCAAGATCTGCTTTGAGCACTGAAAGATGCTACGTGAAAGATTAAGCATGATTATGATGCAGCTGTTGCCCTTTTCTGTGTAGAGGAAAAAAAATCTAATCCAGGTTATGAATCTACCCCCAAAAAAGCTTTTAATTGTTTATCTTGCTAATAGTGTTATCCAGGATTGGAACATTCTCTGTTTGGGATTTTTGGACTGGCTACCACTTATGTACTCTAATGACAAATTAATCTGCCCCTTATGCAAACTGTACATTATCAAACAAAATACTTGATTCCCAAGGTACCCTG